>NW_010512388.1:70086-83647 GCF_000687285.1 Phaethon lepturus
AGAAAAAGGTGTAGGGGAAAGAAAGAAGAAAAGAAGAGAAGAGAAGAGAAGAGAAGAGAAGAGAAGAGAAGAGAAGAGAGAAAATTTTTCAGTTGGAAGGGACCTACAACAATCATTTAATCCAACTGCCTGACCAATTCAGGGCTAACCAAGTTAAAACATGTTATTAAGGGCATTGTCCAAATGCCTCTTAAACACTGTCAGGCTTGCGGCATCAATCACCTCTACAGAATGCCAATTCCAGTATTTGACCACCCTCTTGGTAAAGAAATATTTCCTAATAGAATCATAGAATAGAATGTTAGAATCATTCAGGTTGGAAAACACTTTTAAGATCACCAGGTCCAACCCTTAACCTAACACTACCAAGCCCACCATTAAACTATATCCCTAAGCACTACATCTACACGTCTTTTAAATTCCTCCAAGGATGGTGATGCAAGCACTTCCCTGGGCAGCCTGTTCTAGTGCTTGATAACCCTTTTGGTGAAGAAATTTTTCCTAATACCCAATCTAATCCTCCCCTGGCACAACCTGAGACCATTTCCTCTCATCGCTAGTTACTTTAGAGAAGAGACCAACACCTCACCACAACCCCCTTCCAGGTAGTTGTGGAGAGCGACAAGGTCTCCCCTCAGCCTCCTCTTCTCCAGACTAAACAACCCCAGTTCCCTCAGCCACTCCTCAGAAGACTTGTGCTCCAGACCCCTCACCAGCTTCGTTGCTCTTCTTCGGACACGCTCCAGCACCTCAGCATCCTTCTTGTAGTGAGGGGCCCAAAACTGAACACAGTATTTGAGGTGCTGAGTACAGGCGCCCGATCATCTCCCTACTCATGCTGACCACACTATTTCTGATACAGACCAGGATGCTGTTGGCCTTCTTGGCCACCTGGGCACACTGCCGGCTCATGTTCAACCAACTGTCAACCAACACCCCCAGGTCCTTTTCTGCCGGGCAGCTGTCCAGCCACTCCTCCCCAAGCCCGTAGTGTTGCATGGGGTTGTTGTGACCGAAGTGCAGGACCCAGCACTCAGCCTTATTAAACCTCATACAATTGACCATGGCCCATCAATCCAGCCTGTCCAGATCCCTCTGCAGAGCCCTCCTACCCTCCAGCAGATCAACACTCTCACTCAACTTGGTGTCATCTGCAAACTTACTGAGGGAGCACTCAATCCCCTCATCCAGATCATTGATAGAGATATTAAACAGAAATGTCCCCAATACTGAGCCATGGGGAACACCGCTTGTGACTGGCTGCCAACTGGATTTAGCTCCATTCACCAGAACTAGCGGTATCTAACGAAGAGTACACCCGTCCAAGCCATGAGAACCCAGATTCACCAGGAGAATGCTGTAGGAAATGGTGTCAAAGGATTTATTAAAATCTAGATAGACAATATCCATAACCTTTCCGTCATCCACTAAATGGGTCACCTGGTCATAGAAGGAGATCAGGTTGGTCAAGCAGGACCTGCTTTTCATAAACCCTTGCTGACCAGGCCTTATCAGGTGGTTGTCCTGCACATGCCATGTGGTGGCATTCAAGACAGTCTGCTCCATAACTTTCCCTGGCACCGAGGTCAGACTGACAGGCCTGTAGATCCCCAGATCCACCTTCCAGCCCTTCTTGTAGATGGGCATCGCATTTGTTACTTCCAGTCAACTGGGACCTCCCCAGTTAACCAGGACTGCTGAGAAATTATTGAAAGTGGCTTGGTGAACACTTCTGACAGCTTCCTCAGTAACTTTGGGTGGATCCCACTAGCCCCATAGACTTGTGTGTGTCTAAGTGGTGTAGCGTGTTGCTAATCATTTCCTCTTGGATTATGGGCATTTCATTCTGCTCCCCATCCCCATCTTCCAGCTCAGGGGACTGGGTACCCAGAGAACAGCTGGTCTTAGTATTAACGACTGAGGCATTAAGTAGTGTTGCTAATCATTTCCTCTTGGATTATGGGCATTTCATTCTGCTCCCCATCCCCATCTTCCAGCTCAGGGGACTGGGTACCCAGAGAACAGCTGGTCTTAGTATTAACGACTGAGGCATTAAGTACCTCAGCCTTTCCTCATCCTTTGTCACTATGTTTCCCCCTGCATCCAATAAAGGATGGACATTTTCCTTAATCCTCCTTTTGTTGCTAATGTATTTATAGAAACATTTTTTTATTGTCTTTTACAGCAGTAGCCAGATTACGTCCTATCTGGGCTTTGTCCTTTCTAATTTTCTCCCTGGATAACCTCACAACATCCTTGTAGTCCTCCCGAGTTGCCTGCCCCTTCTTCCACAGGTCATAAACTCTCCTTTTTTTCCTGAGTTCCAGCGAAAGTTCTCTGTTCAGCCAGGCCCACCTTCTTCCCCACCAGCTCATCTTTCCATACATGGGCATGGCCTACTCCCGCACCTTTAAGATTTCCTTCTTGAAGAATGTCCAGCCTTCCTGGACTCCTTTGCCCTTCAGGATTGCCTCCCAATGGACTCTGTCAACCAGTCTCCTGAACAGGCCAAGTCTGTCCTCGAGAAGTTGAAGGTGACAGTTCTGCTGACCCCCTCTACTTACTACTCCAAGAATCGAAAACACTATCATTTTGTGATCACTATGCCCAAGACAGCCTCCAACTATCACATCACCCACAAGACCTTCTCTGTTAATGAACAACAGGTCCAGCGGGGCATCTTCCCTAGCTGGCTCACTCACCAGCTGTGTCAGGAAGTCATCTTCCACACACTCCAGGAACCCCCTAGACTGTTTCCTCTCTGCTGTATTGTATTTCCAGAAGACACCCAGTAAGTGAAGTCCACCACAAGAACAAGGCCTAACAATTGTGAAACTTCTCCCAGCTGCTTATAGAATATTTTGTCTGCCTCTTCATCCTGGTTAAGTGTCCATAACAGACTCCCACCATGATATCTGCCTAGTTGGCCTTCCCCCGATTCTTACTCATAAACACTCAACACTATCGACACCATCATTAAGCTCTACACAATCAAAACAATCCCTAATATACAGGGCTACCCCACTGCCTCTCCTTCCTTGCCTATCCCTTCTGAAAAGTTTATAACCATCCATTGCAGCATTCAGTTGTGCAAGTCATGCCATCATGCAGCATGACACCTGGGTGGCAGCAGGTTCCCACTGGACCTCTGTCTGGGAAGCTGCATCGGTTGTGGTGGGTGCAGAGTTTAGAGAAGCCATGGCTTTCCACCGAGTGGATACCATTGCTCCCTGGTTGAGCTTGTAGAGCTTCAGTGCCCTTCTGGTGCACCCTTCTGTGAGAACTGCCACACAAATTGCCATGTTATGGTCTTGCTGATGTGCCATGCCCTGTTTGCCCATCCTGTTCATGGCTCCTGGTCGCTGGCACTCCCAGAAGGCTTCTTTATTTTTTTTTTTCTTCTTATATATGTGGCTTTGCCACTGTTTCTCCTAGCCCCACCCAGGTCCTGTCAGCTGCTGACACATGAACTGTGGGCTTCTGACAGCTCTCTTGGCTCCCCCAGAGGTTCCCGCAGTTCGGGAAACCCCACTGTGCACCACTCTAGAGCTATCCCCTGCAGATCTGGAGCTGTTCACCTCAGCAACTGAGACTTATGTCCAGTCTAAACCTCACCTGGTGCAGCTTTGAACCACTGTCACTGGATACCAGGGAGAAGAGAACAGCACCTCCCTCTCCAATTCCCCTCCTTAGGAAGCTTTAGAGAGCAATGACTCCTCTATGAGTCATTGAGGAGCAATGACGACTCAGCCTCCTTTTCTCTGAACTAGACTAGCCTAAAGTCCTTAGCCACTCCTCACAGGGCATTCCTTCCAGTCCTTTCACCAGCTTTTTTGCCCTTCTCTGGATACATTCAAAGACCTTAACATCCTTCTTAAGCTGTGGGGCCCAGAACTGTACACAGTACTCAAGGTGAGGCCACAGTGCTGAATACAGAGGGAAAATCACCTCTTTTAACCAGCTGGTCATACTTATAATTAAGAGATACTGAAAGAAGTTGATAAGGTAAAGAATGACTTCTACAGAGAAGATAAAAGTCCAAAGTAGCCTTTTGAATGAATTTGCTCCTTCGTGTTCATGCTTATGCAGGAAGACTCAGAATGTTCTCGCTGCCTTCAAACAGCCTAGAGAAACCCCCAGGCATTTCTGGATGCCCTATAGCTGGGTTAACCAAGCTCCTATGTCTTTTTGAAAGTCATGCCTAAGGGGGTCCTAGAAGCAAATCCAGCCAGCTCAGAAAGCACATCGTGAGGAGGCCTGATGAATCCATAGATTTATGTTTCAGTTAATACTTATTTCAGTTCCTGGGGGCTGTTTTTTATGTGCTTAAAGACACAATTTTAGGCACCTTAGCTTTCAGTATAAACTGCAATATCGGTCTTTATTTATAAATTCACATTCCTTACTCTCATCCAATTAGAGGGAAAGATCAAACAAAATATATGACTAGAGTACTGCTACTGGACATAATTGGAAATTTGCTAGAAATTAACTGAAAAATTCATAAAGATAAGATTAATCTGGCAATTTTTCACATTTTCTCATGAAGGCTTATTAAATTTTTTTGAGCCAAATGTCCTAGTCTCAAATCAAAAAGAAAAAAAAGTAAAAAATAAGAGTCCATTCTGTCTGTAGTGTTGCCTAAACATAAATCAAATGGAATTTACTCTAATTTCCTCTCACATTTTTAGAACATCTCTTGTATTAATAAAAGACATTTTCCAGAAAGGGGTCAAGACACTTATCTTACAGGCTTCATCATTTTTAACCATGTAATTCCCATTTATTCAGTTAAATAATCATGTACAAAGTAATATGCCTAGGCTTGAGGAGAAATGTACTCCAAAATATCTAAAAAAATTATCAAAACTATGATTCTTCAAATATTTTTGTGTATGGTTATTTCATAAATGTACACTCCTTTTTAATGTTATACAAACACGTGTTCTGGATTTGTAGATATACACACATAGATGAATAATAGCAGGTAAACAAGCATTTGTACCAGGATAAAATCTAATGCAAATTAAATTTGAGCTAGCTAAACAAATCTTTGAAAAACGGGGTTTCTATTGAAAACATTTCAATATAAAAATACAATTATGTCAAAGGAGGTACCCCGCGGAAGTCTACAACTTGAAGACACTATTTTGAACTTAACAATGTCTAAAACTTTTGGCCACAATTTAAATGGGAGAGAGGAAAACACCATAAACTAAATGGGATTTCAGACTCTTGAGAGGTCAACTATCTATGCAAAACATTTTAAAATAAATCTTTGTCCTTTCTTCTTTTCCTGAACTCTTGCTCTCAAGAAAAGATGGAGCAGCAGTCTCATTCCCAGACATCATGGTTGCATCCTGTTGTTCTGAGCTGGTAAAGTTGCTGTACTCCTGAGTTTGGCTAGATAACCCATAAAAGAACGAGCAAAACAGGACCTCACTGTTCTATACACCGCCTACAATGGTCAGTGTTTGGCCACTTAACCAGTTTTACCAGCTTACTTTAATATGGTCTGGGACATATGAACAAAATCAAAGACTGTCACCTCCAGTTTCAGATTTTTTTTTACAAAGAAGTTGTCCTGCTGTGCTGTAGTTAATTGTATTCCTGTGTGAGTCCCTGAAACCTAGGCCAAGGGGTAAGAGATGTGTCTTGAAGTCCTGGCTTCACTGACCCGTGACGAAACACCCACTGACTTTAGCAGTGATAGGTTTTCATGCAGGAAATTAGGCATCATTATTAAAACCCTTGTAGGTTTTAATACTTGAAATACAGAGCATTTAAAATTATGTTTATCTTTATGCATCAAAGTGGTTGCTTTTCATTCAAGAAGACTCAAAAACTGAGGCAACAAAAGGCTTTATTGTTTTATAAATAAATAGGTGTCACTTTTTCCCCTCCCTACTTCCTGGTAAAATACATAGTTTTGAAGGAAGACCTTAAGTTTTAAACCCAATTTGTGACCAGACCTAGTAGCTTGAGAATGCACTTACAAGAGGTGGCAACTAAACATTGGATAAAAATCACATAGATGGATAACAAAGAGGGTAAATTGTAGGATAATGTTAACCCTGTTTTTTACCTCATTAACAGATCTACGCATCCAAATTCATGCTAAAAGGAAATACTTTCAGCGTCAAGATTTACAGATGTGAAACTTAATTTTCTTAAAAAAAAAGTGAAAACCCAGCAGCATTGAACAGTCAGCTCTATCACAAACTTCTGTCTCACACATGACCTCCTCAATGTGTATTGAAGTTCATCAAATTAAGGATATTTTAGGCCTCGTAAAATGAAATAATGTAAGTATATATCTTTGAACTAGGTGGAAAAATAAGTCCCAAACAAGTAATTAGGCTTTAGTATGGAAACATGTTTTGGAACTAGTGAAGTCAAATCCAGTTAAATGAAGTGCACTTGTATGCTTTTTCTACTATCCTGGCTCACTATTTAGAAAAAGCTTTCAATTCACCTCTGCCTTTTATATTACCTTTCCTGCAATCACAATGTAAAAACTCCAGGCAAAGTTAAAAGTTGTAATGACACGTTTGAGTTGGGGAGGTTTTCCTTCTTTTTTTTTTATCTATGTTTAAAAAAAATCCAGAATTCTTTTTTTCAAAATAGCAATCATATGAATAGAACAAGGTGACTGCAGCATCTCTATCTCTTTTTTTTCTCTTTTCTGGGATCAATGTAATGTGATTTTTCCTCTAAGAAAAAAATTGTGAAGTTATTTATGAACAAATATTTGCTGAGTTCTAAAAATCAGAAAAAAATCGACAAAGGTAGCTGAATGTTCTTAAGGAAATTAATGATTTTATACTTAATTTATACGAACATTAGACAAACAAAAAATATGAAAGTGTCATGGAAAATTAAACCAAATTTCTAGGTAGATAATGAAAGGGTTTAAATGACTACAATCATCAGTGACAACTGGAACTTCCTTTAAATATAATTTTAAAAAAGAAAACAAATACAGCGTAACAAACAATGGCAATTTAAACAAACTTTATGTACACCGACCTCCAATAACTCAAATCTCAGTAAATCAAAGTTGCTACGTAACAACCTGGAATATAGCTCCATGGAACTACATGGAACTCCCTGGACTAAGGGACAACATAAGGGACAACATGTGGTCCACATGCATACATATACATACCTACACATGTACACAATATTAATTTAAACTGAGCAATCAGTATTTTTAAGGTGACAATATTTCTGTCTTTGTATAGAAATATGAGCTCACTCATTATGTAGTACATTTGTAGTGATCCAACACATCCAAAACTCTTCAGAAAGACTGCTCACTCGTTATAATACATTCAGAGGGCGTTGTGTTTTACTCTCAGGCCTCCCGTGTATTTTTACTCACCCTACAGCAGATGAACAATTATTCCCAATGTGACAGATGCAGCACATGACATATGATGCACATCATATGCAAATGATCTGGGATCGTGAAATGGCCACAGGTCAGAGACCACAATCAAAGCTGCTGCTTCTGCTTCTGCTGCCATGGCCTGGCATTCAAAAAAGCTAACCAAACAGCTGAACTCCTAGTAGGGAAGAAAAAGAAGAGCTGTCAGGCAGCGTGTCCAAGCAGAAAAAAAAAAACATCCAAGAAAACCAAGACACAGGGTTGGCATTGGTTACTAATAGATTCTGGAAATATATTAATTTTCTAATCCCTATCCATTTAGATCCAAATATGTATGCATAATGGCATAATACATGAAACTATCCTGAAGTAATATCTGAATACATGCATTCTTAAGAATAATTACTTTGCTGTGTAGTTATGGTGACTGTATGAGGTCAACTAAGACAGAACATGTTATCTCTGCCAACTTGAGATTTAGTTCATTCTTTGCTTCTAACAATAACTAAATCAAATACATTATAAAAGAGACTGGAAAATATGCATTTTTAAAGAAGTGGAGAGGAAGGTTTTCTCATACAGACTAAGAATTCTCCTCAATATAAAAACTTTGGAGCTGACAGGCAGCTGTTGTACTCAGAGACAGTCAAGGCAAGCAGTGTTTGCTTGCAAAAAACAGCTAGATACACAAGTAAGCATCTGTCTTGTCTGTCTGTCTGTCTGTCTACCTACCTACCTACCTAAAAGCATCCTGAAATCATCCCTGAGGTTCTATCTGACAAGCTGTTATGTTCCCTGACAAACTGCTGCTGGTCCCAGCAGTTTTGAAGGACATCTTTGGGAACTTTGGGTCTTTGCAAGGTGTAAAAAGAGATCTCTCCTCTCTTTCCACTTCATTGTAATCCTATGGTTTAGAGCTCTTGTTCAACAAATGACATTCCTAATGTCTGCTCTCTCCCCTCTTTGAGACACTTCAGACCTAACTTTTCATTCTCCTTGACCTCCACTATGCAAAATAAAGCAAGTTTAAGTTGTTTTTTGTTTGTTTGGCTGTTTTTTTAGGAAGAATATTTAATGCAAAATACTGAGACAGACCTATGAGAAGACTGCAGAATTTTCTTGATGCTCCATAACCATTAAGCCGGGGAGTCTGGACTCAACCTTTTGTCTCAGATATTTGTCTGATGCCATCTGAGACAACCTTAGATACATGACACAGTTTTCAACTGCCTGCCACAAAGGCATTTGTCACTCATATGTCCACAGTCACATCTATCTAGGTAGTTTTCTATGACTCAGATACATTCCTTTCAGAGTGCCTATTATCTCCCCCAGTCTAAAATGGGAACCTAGAAACTATCTCAAAGTTCTGCCTACATCTGTGAGATATTTACCATTAGGTAAGATAAATCTCAGAAATAAAAAATAAAAGAGTCAGATTGAAAAAAAATAATGTGAAGGTGTGTTTGGGAAGAAGGAGTGACCTGGTTCCACAGAAATCAAAATTATTTAGGAATCCAAAAAATTGTCAGTGTATCATCAGTATGAATATCAGAAGAAAAAGAATAAGCAGACTTATACCTTATAAGCCTGATGAACTTTGTATTTCTTATAAGTGTCTTACCAAGCTTGTGTTAACAATAGTAGTTTAAGGTGTTACTACCATCAGCTAACCTTTTTCCTGATGCTGCGGGTAATGCGCATAAAACAAGTGGATAAATCTAGTATTCAGCAGCTTTCTGACTGCCATAACTCACAGCCCAGCATAGTAAAACCAACTGCTATCCATTTTGTTTTAAAATAAAACACCAGGGTGTAAGCAGTAAGAACTGAAGAGAGTCACACATATCCTTCTGTTATCCCTGTTATAGGAAGATAACCTCTGGATAAAATACAAAGCAACCAGGTAAAGAAGAAAAGTTGGCTAAGTGTTTCACTATGTGATTAACAGTATCTATTTTATTACCACAGAGATATGGAATATCTTACATTTTAAGACACAATCAAACTCATATTAAGAAGACTAAAATATCCAGAGACATTAAAAGATTAACAGTGAAGCATCTCTTACAGAACACTTTTCCATTAAATGGAAGTTTGTGCCATTGTAGGAGTAATTGGTTAAAGGCAATTGTCAAAATCTGTGGTCTTTCTCCAAATAAATTTTTAATTCCTTTCAAAGAACTCAATGAACTACAACAGAAATGTAATCTGTCTTTTTTTTTAATTTAAATAGTTGCCATTATAAGGCTGTTTTTCTTGGAGCTTGAAATAAAGGACCATTAATTTTGTTCATGCTAATATTATGATAAAGTAGAAGAATTTGTGGCAGTCAGCCACAAAGCGTCTCTTACTTATATATAGCTGCAAACAGCAAAATTTCCTGAGTGAACAGGCGTGGAAAAAACATGACATCAGAAAACGATTCAACCATGTATTACAGGAGAAGAAAGAGCTGTTATCTGAATCTTCCAAACTTTTCTTCCACTGCTGGAAGAAAGCACAAACATATGCTTCCAGTAAACATAACACATTGTGTCGTAATTTTGTACAATAGCTCTTCAAAAACATCTTTATCTATTGACATTTTTTGAGATACGGCCTGTAATTTGACTTCTGTTATATGTTCAACTTTTTTTTCAGTCAGATACAAGAATTCCTAAAAGCCATATTCAAAGCTGGCCAGGAAAACTGATTTGAGATATGCTATATATTCATAAAGAAATGATTTCTACTAGTACATTGGCAATACTAGCTATTATTCCAATTATATTAATTTGAATGGGATATCAGGATATTGCAAAGTTTTTCAAAATAAAGACTGAATCTGTGGTACGACTCCACTTTGCTAATCTGGAAATACAAGGTTATGATTACAGAAAGGATAGAAACTTCTGTGATTACTCTGAAGTACTGGGAAATGTTTTTCTGAAGGCTTTTAGAAGGATAATTTTGTTTATTTTTCTGTTAGATTTGGGATTGTTTTACATATTTGTTATTTCTTAAAAGATTTAATTGCATTGTGAAAAGGAAAAATGGAGAATTAAATGTTAAAAACTGCTTAAGTGATTTGGAGACACGTTTTTACAGGCATTTAGGTAGCCGAGTTTGCAGAAAATAAGAAAAGCCTCAGCAGATTAGGTATATTTTTAAAAAATCTCACAAAGTGTGTTTATTTTGCAATCTCCATATATTTACCATTGTCTTGATGACAATTTTGTGAAATGGTGAAATCCACAGGAAAAGTTTTAAAATTATGGGAACTGCATATATACATTCCTTAAATGTTGTGAAAATTGCAGCTTTAAACTTTATAGCAGGATATCATTAGGACACCTCGATGCAAACAATTTAAAGTAAATAATCTTCAATTTAAAATAGTTTTTAAAGTCCTCATTTAACTTTACAGTTATGGTACATGACAGATTTTCACTAACTGAATGTACAGACCAACTAGCCCTGTTCTTATCAGAGTGGTTTTGACGTTTTTTAGAGAAAAAAGGTTTTCCTGTAGAGTGTAAATTTTCGTATGAGAGGCTACAATTTTGACAAAAAATTATCTCTCATTTTTAATCTTTGGGAAGACAGATGTGAAAGAAACAAAAAGATTAAAATTAAAATGTAGCTTTTTCCCCTTCTTGGAATTAAAGAATATTTAATATATTTTTTAAAGTATTAACTGTCATATCTTTAGTCTTTCATAAAATGAATAAATACATTCCTTTGTTTTTAAAATTTTCAACAACTTCCAGCTAGCTTAATATTCTGTGTGTAACATAGTAATGGGTTACCCAGTTGTTATATACATACATTCACAGCTGAGATGAACCACCTTCAGCAGTGTTACATGAGTTCATTCATCACCATCCTGAGAGCAGCAAACTCATGATGTAAGTCTTTATACTGAAATTTTTTTTACAAATGAAGCATGATGCTGAGGTACACTTAAATTCATCATTGTCTTAACATATTTCTTTCAGAGTACAACTGAGCATAATACATTTACTGGCTAAAATCAACAAAAATCAGAAGATACTTGACAATTCATTGTCCTGGAGGCCCTTCTGGTAATTTGGATTGTAATTTATTGTTCCACAGATAGATAATACTGTTTTTCCTCATGTGGGAGATTCTTAAATAAGTAAAACTTCAATATGATGAGAAGGGTGTTTCTGACTCATGTAATGATCTGGGGCACTTAGCACCTACAAAGCACCAACCTCAAAATAATCTGCCAACAGTAAACAACCGAAAACCAGTTACAACAATCTCTGACTTTTCTTTTTTTCTTGCACCTCAAGATTAAGATAGTTGAAGCCCATGGGTCTCCACAAATATTTAACTTTTAGAAACATTCATAGAATGCTTGCAAGTCCTATATCACCTGTGGGCTCTGACGTTGTCTCATGAGCCTTGCTACAGCAATTTAACCGCTGTCTATATCTACAGTGCTGTCTGCAGTGCTGCTTCTAAGAACTGCTGGCGTTGTAGGGACATTTTAAACACAAGGCAGTGTGCTGAACTAATTCACCTGACATAGACAGTGAAAGCTTTTTCCAGCACAGGGAAGGAAGCTGTGAAGGACCAGCGATAAGCTGCCAGGTATGCGTGAAGAACGGGACTGTACCTTTTGGAGGAAAGCTTAAAAGTGTAAATCGTATAAACCTAAACTGCCCTGCAGCGTGTTTCAGTTGCTGCCCATAGAATTCTCAAAGGGAGAATACCCTGGGTCTTCACAGCACAGTAAATATTTCCTGTATCCAGGAAACATACTAAAACATAAAAATAAACATAAAATTGTGTTATGAATAGTTTGAAGGAAAAAGAAACCACTTTCAATGATCTATTTTCTCCAAATAAACTCTTTCTACACTATTTCTGTTTACTGTGTAGATTTAGCTTAGAAGTTGCAACATTACATTTGTATCTCTTTATTTCAGTTAAAAATACACAGTATTCCCATTTGTTACTACCAGTTTTCTTTCTTAAATGTCACCAGTTTTATAGCACGTCAAGTGTGTTTAAGTCTTGAAATATTTCCAGCACTTTCTGTTTAGTACTGTAGATGTAGGTCAATGCAATCCCACTAGCGATTCATGACAAAATTCCATCTGTCTCATTACTCAAATTCAAAGGGAGATCGAAAAAAAGAGGGCACATAAAGTCCAGAAATCAAGTGTATCTTTTCACAAACAGAAGCTAGCAGCTAACAGCACACACACCACCCCCCCCCCCAAAAAAAAAAAAAAAAAACTCTAATAGTTGGCGCGTGGCTCCAGCTGTCCCTGGTCTAGTTGTCCCTCGTTCTTCCAGGTGTCTCATACTGTAGCGGCTGTTGTCATAACAGCACAGTCAATGATGCAATGATGGAAGCCATGGAAATAAAAGTCATGGAAAGCAAGTGCAAAAGCGACTTTCTTAAATTCCAATGCCAGCATCAGGCAGAAAAGTTGAGGCACTTCCATCCCTTTTCAGGTATCTTGACTATCTTGACTATCTAGTAATTTGACATCCCAAGTCCAACTCTGCTTTTTCCTAGCTGTAGCTGAGAACAGATTAGAAACAGATAGAAAAGAATAAACTGACCAACACACAAAACTGTTTTTCTCTGTAAGAAATATTTAGAAGTTCATATTCACTACAGCAGCGCCAACAGGAAGGACAGAGAACAGGTGAAGACAATCCATCCCTGAGTCACTCTAGGGCATTGGATAGGTTCTGCCGAGAGCTTTCATAAGATTCAGTACTTCGTAACAGGAGAGGGGTGTGAAATCACATGTCCTGTACATAAAGTTCTCTAACTGCACAAGTTCTTCACAACAGGAAGCATGAGAGAGTTTCTTCATTCTCTTCATGCGATTTTTCCTTGTGGCTTTAGAGATGACCAATACTTAATATTCCATGCATTTGCATGTTCAGAGTCTTATCAGTGATTTGCTATGTTTTGTCCTCTGTTCCTGTGGATACACAAGGTATGCCAAATAAAATACATACCCATTCATGACTTCCCTTTTCTTGAGGGGAATTACAAACTGCATGTTCCCTCTATTTACATAGAAGACATCCTGTCTAGTGCATGTGCAATTTGCAGAATGGAACAGATCTTTAACTACTCTCTTTTTATTTTATCTATTTTTAATAATCTATTTTATAATTGTATATACTTATATA
>NW_010512389.1:0-4779 GCF_000687285.1 Phaethon lepturus
TTCCAGGTGAGAGAGTGGAAGAGGAGGTAATTTATGTCGGGGGACATGCAGGAACAAGAGGACAGTGTCAGGACTAACCTCACCCCTAACCCCGGAGCCGTGGCAGCATGTCCAAAAACCCTCCGTCTCCCCTATCCCAACTCCCTGCTTGGTGAGGAGAAATCTGTTTCTTTACCATTTCAAATTGCAGATCCTGATCCTCACCCACAAGGCTGTTGGCACCCATCATACCCCCCTCCTCCTGTGCATCTTCCTGTCCCATCCATCCTTCTCACGTTTGATAGTTTGGGGAGGGGAGCAAAATGGTGGAGGGGGTTCTCCCTTTGCTCCTATTGTCTGTCCGTCAGCAGAAATGGAAACAGACCCTTAATTACTCCAAGTCATTAAAAATGTTCCAATTGGTTTTGCAGGAGAAGCCTTCCTACCTGCAAGCTTCCTGGTCAAATCTCAACTGAGAAAAAGGCAGTTTACTCACTGCTGTTGGTATATATTATTATGTACTGCCATATTTCACAGCCAAGGTAGATGACATTTCACTGTCGGATGAGATTTTTATTATTCTGCTATAATTACAAAATACCTATATTATCATAGTACCTATAGAGCATCATAAGGTCAAGCCCTAGAGAGCCAGATGCTGTATAACTATAGGCATTGGCAGTTCATAGCCCAATGTGTGATGAGGTGAAGAACAAGGTAACCCGAAGGGTAACTAAGTAGCTTCACAGAGTGTCAGGGGTCTTAAAGTTTTTAAGATGCATTCTTTATATCTGCCAAGCTCTGTTAGTTTCAGACTAAGAAATAGCATAGATAAATGTGCCTTTAAGGTAGTGTCTCTTTCCTCTGCTACTACACAGCTAGACAAACACCTGGTTCTTTCAAAGCAAAACGGCTGAAGTTATCTTGTCACTTTTTTATACTCTTAAAAATCTTTAGCTCTGCTCACACAACATCTGAGCAGCAGCAGCAGCTGCTCAGACCTCGATTGAGCAAAGTCTGTATATAGCTCTTGGACAGAGAAACAAGGCAGAGTTTGCTGAGGTGTCCCAGGACTTCTCTGAATAGTAAATACATCTCCAGAGTCTGAGTATTTTACTGCACTGACTGGAGAAATACATAGTCCAATGTAAGAGTAAATGACCACACCATGTGAAACAAAGGATCCCACCAAGTCTGGCATATCAATATTTTCTTTAGTATCTTTCTAGAAAGTAAGTATGTTGGAGGAAAAATTACTTTAAAACAATCCCATTTGTTTCCTCTCTGGCCTGTTGCTGAGTGTAGAAAGTAAGGTGAGATCTGCTAATTAATTTTACAAAGACTCTGCCAGCAGCTCTGTCTTCTGAATATTCCTGTCCCTCCTATCCCTTCCTTAGCCAAACCTGATGAAAAAAAAAAAAAGATACATCTTTGTGCTTTGTCTACCTCTCCTGAAAGGAATCCCTCTTTCTTAGCCCGCTTCGGTCTAACTCCTCCTAACTCTTCCCCAGTGCAGAAGTTTGCATCACAGCATCAAATACCCTCTCCTGATCTTCAGTATCCACCACATCACACAGACCAAGTCCTCCTCTGCTCCCCTCTGGAGCTCCTTTGATTGCCCAGGGTCTGCTCTTCCTCTTTCCTTCCTTCCTAACACAGCCCCTCAGTAAAGAAATCTTCTCTACCACAGCTTTCTCACCCAAACCTCCCTTTGCTCTCCTAGTCCCTCCCAGATGAAAGAAATTTCTTTCCCTCTGCTATGCTGATTGCTCTTCATCTCTCGTTTTAGATGCTTGTTCAACTGGCCATGGTAAAATGATTAAAAGGGATTGAGTGAATATTTTATTTGATGGGTTTTTCTACTTGAGGTAATGCTATGAAGGGACCTCGGGATACTTTTTGTGCGAAAAAGTATTTTAAAAATAAGTATCTTTTCCTGTGGACATTCGCACCTGGGCACAAAAGTGTTGTGCCAGTGAGTTCAAGCTGGCATAGAGAGGAACAATATTTTTAAGTATGTCAGTCCTTTTGATTAAAACCAAACAACAAAACAACACACACAAAAAAACCCCAAACACAAAACCTTCAAGCATTAATATCTGCACTGTCAGTTTAAGATGTTATTGCCCCAAAAGTTCATTCTGCTGCTTCGCTCCACATTACAATCCCTTTAGCTAAGCACTGAGTGGAAAACGTTTATGTTCTTCCTCCGCTTTGCTGGAGAGTCAAGAGATTTAAATCAGCTCCTCGGCACTTAGGGCCAGCCTAGTAGACTTTGCATTGAAGTCACTGAGATACAGTCACATATTTTGTTCCCTTTCTCCTCTGGATAAAGAGGTGTTTCCAAGGGGCTAAAGGGATGTGAGCGTGGGAACCTTACAACACTGCAGAGGTGGCTAAGTAAAAGCTCAGATCGGTAAAAGTAATTAAGCACTTAACCCCCACCAAATTCACAGGAAACAAAGCATCTCTGTACTTTATGAATTCCACCACAAACATCTCAATTGCTTCTGAAAAGTCTAACAGGAGCTTCTACGTCAGATAAGCAATTTTATGTTCATGAAGCCCAAAAGAAACTTAAGGTAAAGGATCAAGGTTAAACATTATACTGTGTTGAAGAGCTTCCAATAGCTGCCTTTGGCTCATTATGGCATTAGTCAAGGTTATTCGGGGATTACTCCGACTCTCTCCTGATGCATGGGCCATAGAGTTGCAGCGTGTCTGGATGAACTGCAGGGATCTGAAATGAGCTGCAGAGACTTGGGAAGACTTACTGGGATGGTCACCCAAGCACTGAATATGCTTTAAGAAAAAAAATCAGCATGGTGCCTTTTGTGTTGCCTCTGTGTGTATTTTAGCTCACAGGTTTCCAGCCTCTCACTTGGGGATCCTTGGAGGAACTGTATTTAAGTAGGATCTGCAAGATAACCAGGAAAAATGGCTGTACCGTGACTGGTTAATTTTCTCTACCTTCCCTGGAAAATACTGAAGGCAGCAGAAACTAGAAAGAACTGAAAACCCAAGGTTGTAATCAACGGCAATGCTCTGAATGAAGAGGGGAACAGGTCTTACACAGCCCTTATTGTTCTAAAAGCTGGAAAATCTTTACTATGCCTTTCCATGGGATTGGGACAGCTTCCAGTGGCAAGTGCAGGCTCTCCTGGGTAGCCCACTGACCCCCCGAGGTCTCCTCATCCATCCTGTGCAGGTCCACTTTTCAAAGGGATATCAGCCCAGCTGGGTTCCCGCTGGCCTCTGCTGAGCAGCACCTCGGGGAGTAGCTGATGGCCAGCAGTTTGGGGCAACGGTTGCCACCAGGCATATGAGTGTAGTCTTGGAGTTACAACCCAGAAGGAGGACAGTGAACTGGAAAAACTGAGAATGAATAAGGTCTTGAAAATGTGCCTTATAGTGAAAGAAACAAGGAGCTTAGTTTTGTGTCACCCAGAGGAAGATTAACAGGTGACTCAAACATAGTCTATGAATACGCACATGGGAAATCAACATTTCATTACAAATGTTCCTAAACCTCACAGCAAAGTGATACAAAAATCCAGGTGAAAAAAACCCCTGGAAATTAATAAACCGAGGCTAAGAACAGACTGCACAATTTAGCAAGGAAAGCAATCAACCATGAGTGCAACCTTCCCAAAGTTTGCGGTTAAAGCCCTCTTTCCCCATCCCCATTTTCTAGATGTAAATCAAGACTAAAATTTTCTGCTAAAGGAAAAAAGAAGTTAAACAGAAAGGGATTCATTTAGGTCCTGTGGCCAGCTTGAAGAGGAGAACAAAGATGCACCGGGACCCTTTCTATCTTTACGATCTCTGACGTTGCTTCCAAACGCCTTCCTGTTACAGTCACCTCCCTGTCCCACCCTGTGTGTCTAAGGCGATGTATCCCCTTCCACCGCAGCCAAACTCCCAGCAACGCTCGGATGTCGTGATGTGCTGTCAACACAATCATCATGACACAATGAGAACCACATTAACTGAACTTAATAGCAAAACAAATATCACGAAGAATACCGCACAGACTGGCTTATTTATTTTCTTATTCAAGTCATTCATTAAAACCCTTACCAATTTCTCACTTATCGGAGGTCACCATCAAATTTACAGCTGCCACTGAATTTCCAGGCACAACCAAGCCCTGATGAATCCACGAGGTCTTTTTGCCACAGAAATTAAACCTCGTTTGCGAACTTTCCCCAATGTCATATTAATCATTTTGACTGTCCCGATTTTATCAGCAGAATCAATTTTTTTTTTTTTCTTCCTGGTGAACATTTCTTTTAAACTCTTTTTGTTGTGGAAACAAAAAATATTTACACAATGAAGATGACAGATGATTGGATGACAAAATAAGCGCTTTTTAAATTGCTCATTATACATCCATTGGCATTGGCTTGCTCATTGTGAGCTACAGGCTGCAATTACGGGGACCGGCACTCTCTCCGACGGAGCGCACGCAGTAGCTGTGTTTACATTGCTGCGAGAGAGGCCTCGGGAGCCGACAGCGCTAGTGGGAAACCAGCACATGACTTGAAAAAAAAAAAAAAAAGAATAACAACAACAAAAAAAGCATGTACTCTTCGGCCGGCAGCGGACACTGACTCTGCAAACAGCTGCGCCCGGTACGTGCCTCGGGGGCTAGTTACAGTCCCTCTGCCTGAGGTCACCGCGCGCAGCCGCCTGCGGCCGTGCTCCTGAGCAGCCTCGGCTGTCCTGGCGGGAGCGGCGTAGATACGGAATCGCAGAATGGTGGGGGCTGGAAGGGACCTCTGAAGATCACCTGGTCCA
>NW_010512389.1:4928-6560 GCF_000687285.1 Phaethon lepturus
TTGTGCCCATTGCCCCTCGTCCTGTCACTGGGCACTACTGAAAAGAGACTGGCTCCATCCTCCTGACAGCCACCCTTCGGAGATGTACAGACATTGATAAGGTCCCCTCTCAGCCTTCTCTTCTCCAGACTAAACAGCCCCAGGTCTCTCAGCCTTTCCTCATACAAGAGATGTTCCAGTCCCTTAATCATCCTCGTAGCCCCCCGTTGGACTCTCCCCAAAAGTTCCCTGTCTTCTCGAACTGGGGAGCCCAGAACTGGACACAATACTCCAGAATACATCGCGTCCTCGTACACACCAGGCTGGCAGAGCAGGGCACCGGCACCGCCCGGTGCTTTGCGGGGAGCGGTGGCGGGAGCTGAAGCATCGTCACCCGGAGCCGAAAACAGACCAGCTCCGCTTACAGCTCCGCTGCCCGAGGAAGCTTTGCTTCACAGCAAAACCATTGGAGCCGCGACAAAAACATCTGCGATGGCTGCGTGCATCCCACATCCGCCCACCAGTCTGGTTTGCCACCCTGCCCCAAACACCGGCGTCAGCACCACTGGGGAGTGGAAGGGGAGGGGTGCAGCGGGGGTCCCGGCTGCGGCAGGGACTGCTTAAACCAGCTTTGCCCGAGAGGTGGGTCTGCGGAAGCACGGAAAGAGGTGCCAGAAGACGTCTGGTGCATAGATCCCACGGACCAAGGCTATGTCCTCGCTCGTGAAAAGGGAGTCTGAAAAGCCTGAACAGGAGGCAGAAGGCACGCTGCAGGTTTGCAGACGGCTCCAAATGAGATTGGGCAGTTGGCATGCCGAGCACCAGTGCTTCAATCCAGCAGGACCTTGGAAAACTTGAGGCCAACAGAAACCTTATGAGGTTTAGCAGAGATGTGTGAAGTACTGCATCAAGCTGGAATAACCCCATGTGCCAGCTCGGGCTGGGAACCAACTGGTTGAAGATCAGCCCTACTGAGAAGGACGCATGGGTTATCTTAAAAGCCCATTGTCTCCTATTGGAGACAACAGTTCCCTCTCACCACATATGAGGCAAACTGCTCCTCCTAATGCAGGAGATCAGGGAAGTTCTCATCCCCTCTGGTTGGTGCTGGTGAGACTGCATCTGTTTGAGCCTCCAATTCAAGAGGGATGTGGAGAAGCTGGACAGTAGTAGTTCCAGGTGAACTGTTAAAACACTCAGGGCCTAGAACACTTGTCCTCTGAGGACAGCTTGAGAGCATCAGGCTTGCTGAGTAATGATGATGAAATTAAGACAGGACCTAATAGTAGCCCACAAGCTATGCAAAGGCGGTTAAAAAGATGATGGAGCCAAATCCTTCTCAGTAGCAGCAGTGATCAAAGCAATGTCCACAAGCTGTGGCTTGGAGGTTAAATTGAACACTAGGAAAAACTTCTTCACTAGAGGACTGGAACACCAGACAGGCTGTGCCATCCTTGGAGGTGTTCAAGATTCAACCAGACAGAGCCATGGTGTATTCAATCCAGTGTAGACTCCAGCCCTGTTTTGAGGTGGAGGTTAGATTAGTGACATCCAGAGGTCCCTTCCCACCAACATTTCAACACGTCTATGAAATCCAGCTGCAAGGGATACTGACACAGGTTTTAGTGTACATGCTCCGCAGTCTCATTCCTG
>NW_010512389.1:6591-16584 GCF_000687285.1 Phaethon lepturus
CAGGTCTCACCACACAGGTAATGCCCAAGCACACATGGGATGTCCACAGCTTCCCAGCTTCTGAAAACACTCATGGTAAAAGGTCTACATGCTGCTCTACTGCATGTCCTCTCCTGCCCCATTGAGACTTCTAAGCAAAAACCATCTGAAAAGTGGTTATTTTTAACTCTGGAGGAAAGGAATTATTATAATTTGGACCTGGCAAAGCAACAGTGACAAGCAGACACATCCTCTCCAGTGTAAACTCCTCAAATGTGAAATGATTCCAGGATAATAATTAGACACAGTTGAGCATGTAGAAAGATCTGAAATGCTCTACCCCAGTGCATTTATCTGTTCTAGGACAGCATGAAGTACATTACAGAACCTTTCATCTCCCCCTAAACACTTTAGAGACAATTTAAATTCCTTGAAAGGAAAACATTTTAAGACCCTTCATGTATTCAAAATGCCTTTCAATAGCCCCTCAGAGAACTCTTTGTACCTTAGCAGAATCAAAATTTACAGCTCACAAGACCACTAGTTCTTCACAAATAGTATGGCTTGTAAAAACTCAAAATATGAGAAAACAATGAGCATTATTATTATAATATTTGGTCTTTGCTTCAAAAGTCTCTTCCATCAAATGAGGTTTTTCTTATAGAAATGCTGTAATTAGATGATTCACACAACAAATTCCTAACCAAGAGAAGATAAACTGGAAAAGGGAGTGTGATTTTCTTGTATTATAGCTACATATAGTCTGACTGTAATTATTCCCAACTGGTATATCCATACATAAAAGCACTTTGGCAATGACACTAATTTGTACAATTATTCTAATAACATGTTATTCCCTTAATTTTTATAAACCAAATTTAAGACTCTTTTTAAATTGTGTTTGCACAGCAATTCCTAAGTCTCATAACAAAGCCTCCCAAGTCCTCTGCAAGGTAAGGTGAGGTGAGCAGAGCCTCATCCCTACTGAGTAGTTACAAATGCATTTATTTCCTCAATATTCCTTTATCCCTTCGGTATCCCAGATTTCCTGCTTGTACAAGGTGTCACCTCTCACCTCTGCAAGTCCTGTGGGGCAAGGCGATACCTTTATATTAACTTCATACGATGGCACACAGTGTGGATGCACCTCACACGTGCAAATATCCTATCAGCGTTAGGTAATGAGCAAATAGTCTTACCTTACAGGTGAGGAAACTACAGGGCAAACTCATGTCCCCTCACCGAGACAGTGACAGATCTGTGAATAAATCCCAGGGTCATGAGTCCCAGTCCATATAGTCTGGCTCTCCCTACCAGCCACGCAGTTAGACCAGGGAGAAGCTATCTCTTTCAAGGTGGGATATGCTATACTGAAGTCTGCGACTTCACTTTCTTCTTATGCATACAGGGATAAACTTAAGAACTGTTTGACAAAAACTAGTAGAGTTAGACAAATGTAAAAGCCATGTAGATGGAAGAAGGATCAGATCCTTTATCTTTCTCTAGCAGCAGTGGGGTATCTTGACCTGTCTATACAATAAGCTTAGTGAGATAATGGAAATTTGACAATTTTAGCTCATTCCCACAAACCCAAGGCAGCTGTACTTGCAGTGGTTTAAGACACTCTTGTTTCCAAATCAGCACATATTCCATCTCTCTTTAATTCACAGATCACCTGACTGCTGAGGTACCCCTGTGGCATTCCTAAAGACTTCCCGGAGCGGGAGGGGACGGCGGTCTGAGGGCATGAACCGTAACGAATATTCTCAGACAAGACTATCCAAGTGACCCAAGCGCAGAACTGCTACACCCTCACTCACAAACCAAGGATTGCCAGATTGTTTTCACAGTGAAATAACTAACCTCACTGCAAATCCCTCCTGGGGACCGTTGCTTTAACTTTTCTCATGATGCAGTCAGGCAAGGTCAGCAGCAGTTCAGACGCGCGGTATTCAGTACCGCTAGCTGTATCGTGGCAAAACCTACCAATTTCTTGCCTCCTTTAAGTTTGATTGCAGGACAGATGTTGGACTAGAGAGACAACAGACACTGAGGATATAGCCCAGGCTCGGTGTGCCAAGCAGAAACCGTTGTCTTCAGTAGGACTTTATCTCAGCCTAGAAGCGTTCCCATATCTCGTCGTAAGGACAAGCCTCAGACTTTCAGAGGATGTTTTCCTTTGTTCTACTTTAATCAATCAGTGCCGGTTAACCAACATTTAGTTTCAGCTCGAGGAAGGAATGACAGAAATAATTATGTCCTGAGACAGACATCCCATCAGCTTCTCCAAACCTATTAACTATCTCAGATAAATTGGCAATCAATTAACTGAGATTAAAAAGTCTAACACACAAACCGTCTCCTTTACAACCCTCTTTATTCCCATCTCTAGAGCCAGGATGACACAAAATTACTACCCAACTGTTGCGTATGTTCATATAAATGCAACATTACTCTGTCCATAGAACAATTTTGCTGGTTCATCCCAGGACATGGGTTCCTCTGACACTGAAATACAATGTGGACTTGTTCCAGGCTGCCCCTGACCAAGGAAGAGGATAAGCTGCTCCTGATGTGTCTGTTTATAAGACATCAGCTAAACAACTGTATTATCACAGAATAGTTAAATCAAGAGTTACGTGCTATCGGTTCAAGTTGCTCATTGTAAAATAAATTTGCAGTCTTGAAGACAGGTTACTCTGATGGATTAAAGATGTGGAAGATACACATACTGGTGTGAAATAGGAGGATAAGGTTGTTGTAGCTTTAGGTGTTTACAAGGTGTGGGTCTGCCTTTCTCATTTGCCTTAATGTAAACATCTGTTTAGGGTAGGATGCACAGTGTCCTCCCTGGACCCTGCCAGTGAGATTCCGCTGCCTGTAAACACTGGAGATGAATCAGATGAATCCTGCCAAACATCTGCTTTCATTTATCAAAACAAGGTTAAGAAACTTGATCATAGTTTATAAACATCTCTTGGGAAGGGACTTTTCGTAACACAAACAGAAGGGAGGTAGTAACACTGGACGGGAAGCTGATCCCGTCCAGCAGTGTCCGGCTCATAACACCTGGTGCGAGCAACCACAGAGATTGTTACGTGAGACAGCACCGTTATTTTTGTTGTGAATAAATAGAATAAAACCGACTTGGTAGTGTCAGGCAGTCAGATTTATATCTAACCTTCGTAGTTGATTTTCAGTATTCTCCATTTATTTGGAGCACCTGGCATTCTGATTTTGTCATTATACACCCCACCTGTGTTTTTCTCTCCAAGTCATAGAATCATAGAATCTTTAGGTTTGGAAGGGACCTCTTAAGGTCATCTAGTCCACTCCCTCTGCAATAAGCAGGGACATCTTCATGTAGATGTACATCTACATCTACATCTACATCTACATCTACATCTACATCTACATCTACATCTTTAAATATATAAAATAAATAAGTGATTCTTGAGTTCTTCTTCCTGCAGGTTTCTTGTTTGGACTTTTCTAATTTTAGCAGTGAGTAAAATTACATGGTTTTAATCCATCAAATCCAACCATAAACTGTGCTGAAGAATGGTCTGTACCATTGGTGCCAGTGTTCAGCGTGACTTGGAATCCATGTTTTACGGATTCCAAATATCCATGGGGAATTCCAGCAGAAAACCTGTGTAAAATTACATGGTTTTAATCCATCAAATCCAACCATAAACTGTGCTGAAGAATGGTCTGTACCATTGGTGCCAGTGTTCAGCGTGACTTGGAATCCATGTTTTACGGATTCCAAATATCCATGGGGAATTCCAGCAGAAAACCTGTATTGTGATAATATTTACAAAAGGGGAGGGATGGGGTCCTTAAGTAGCTTGCTAACTGCCCAAATCTAAGGAATCAAACAGTAAATGACATGACAATATGGGGAGATGGCTCTTGGTGGAGGCCATCAGGGTGGCACACCCGGTGTTATCCCAGCTCAGTGGCGGGGAGTTGGGAACAATCACAGACTGTCACCTTTTAGCCAAAAGAAATGTGCTTTTAGTAAAGGTAACTTCCTAGCCAGACCTTTCAATCTTAAATATTAATAATTTTACCAGCACAGCTCTCTCTAGTAGCACTTAGAAATATCTAAAATCTGATTAACTATACAGAAGATACAAAGATTGCCTGAGTGATGCATAGCGAGGAAGACATGTGAGAGATGCCAAATCTCTTAGCTCAGAGATGACAAATAAAAAAAAAAAAAAAAAAAGGTGTGTTTTCATACAACCAAGCGGGAGTACAGGACAGGGACAGAGAACATCAGCCTTACTCCCAGGGGCAAACTGCCGAGGAGACCGTAGGAAATACTCACCTGTTGGTTAATGATAACACAGCAAGTCTTAGGATGAAACTTTGGAGGAGGGGAAGGGGATTTTATCTTAAAAACAAACCCGCTTTCACTCACCCCCTCATACCCACGTACTCACAACCAGAAAAAAAGCATCTGTCCATCCTCCAGGCACCAAGACATGTGTGTCCAGGGTCCGCTCAGGATCCCTCGCAGTGACACAGGGCGCAAAGGACACAGCTCTGTAGTCCTCATCCTGGCCCCTTCCATGGCTGGTGACCTCTCACTCTTTTGGGATGTGCTTTTTGAACCCTGGAGCTGACAGCAACTGCTGCGCCTTTTGTCTCTCCATCCCACCCCACCTCTGTGGGTCATCAGGGCTGACTCATTGCCCTTTCTCTCCTCCCTGAGAGCCTCAAGGCTCCAGGCCCAACCTTTATCCTCCTGCTATCATCCCTTTGATGGTCTGAGGCTTTGTTTCAGCCTGGGTGTAGGTTGTCCTCTGCTGTAGGCTGTCTCTTGTTTGCCTGATCCAGCCTGAAGGTGTCTTGTTGCCAGCTCCAGCTCAGCCCAGCTTTGCATAGATAAACGTGACCAGAGGTGTCCCTCTGCAGCGTCACCTGCCGTGATTTAGATGCCAGCCATTGCAGATGCAATCCTATGGCTTCTCCTAGATGGGAGGTTACACTACAGCAGACTTCAGCCAGTGACCTAGAGACCCCGCAAGGGCCCATGTTGCTCCTAAAGGGTCTGTGGAAAGTGATTGCATTGAGCTGGCCAGCTGGCTGTAGATCTGACTTTGTGGGGATTCCTATCTCTATTGGAAATTAAAAAAAAAAAAAAAAAGGTTGAAAAGCATTGAACTAGATAATGCAAGAGCCTTCCAGTGGCCTTGAATATGCTATTCACTGAGGTCGGAAGCTGTTATGGAATTTTTCAATACATGTTTCATCTGGGCAGCCTAAGCTCCAGAAGCAGAGGGAGGAAACCCAGCGACTCTGGAGCCAGGGCCCCTCGGGCAAGGAAAGGGAACGTTTTCAATGGCTTTTAGAGGATGGGATGGCCAAGTCACACATGTTCCAGCAGTTCACTGGCAGCATTATAAAGACAGAAAAGCAGTGTCAGGTGAGCTGTCCAAAAGGGCAAAAATTGCCTCCCTACTCTGCAACGCGCTAATATTTGGGCATTTGTGGGTTTCAGATACCACACGATGAGAAGGTAACCTCTTAAGCATAGAGTCTTATCGGCTATTCTAGACACAGCGTTAAGAGCAGCTCCCCAGCAGGCAGAAAGCTGCTGTGGCACTGACTTCTCAGCAGCTGAGGTGTCCCACAGCGGGAGCTGGGGTGACACAGCCTTGCCCAGGCCCCTGCACCCCTCTCCACCCACCGCAGGACATGGCCCACCTCTCCCCACCCCTGCACCAGCGGTGCCGGGAGGCGAGCGGCTCCCTCTGGGAACTGGTCTTCCTCCATGAGAAAAAACCCTGCTATTTTCTGGTCTTCAGTTTGCTTCTCAGCCAGGTCAGTCCCTGGATCCGAGTCCCAGCACAGCCATGCAACCAGCGGTGCCAGCGCAGCAAGGGAGCAGGGAGAGGAGAAGCCAAGGGAGGGCTGGGGACGGATCCTGCCCTCAGCCCGGTGAGGTATGAGTACCGTGAAGGGGTAACCTGGTGTCAACTCCAAAGAGACCAGTGGCAAAACACGTTTCCATGAACAACTTCAACAGCGCTCTGCCTCGAAGGTGTTCCTTCCTTCCTTCCTTGTGCCTGGAAAAGTTCGATGAAGCTTTCTGCAGATGACATCACCTTTTCTATTCCAGAAAGCCTGGAACTTTATTAGTAAAGCAAACCAACCCATGAGCCCTAACTTCTACTGCTTTGTTTCATTCACTCCCAGTGGAAAATAAAACAAAACGTTCCCTGACTGGTTCCCGCAGGGTGCAGGAAGAGCTCGCGGCGGGGAGAGGTGGCCCAGAGCCAGGGAGCACCCAGGGGACACCAGGACTGTCCCTCCTCACCCTGCACTGCGCAGCTCTTCCCAGGCCCTCTGATAAAGGTACGTTGTGACGGATCTTTAAGGGTGATGTCCTCCAGTCAAGGGAGCGACACCACCGTGTCCCCGCCAAAGAGGAGCCCATTACACTTTCTGTCCCTCAAATGCCAGTAGCCTTTTTTGTGGTTGTCTTTGCTTTTAGAGACCGATAGAGCCCAGGTATTTATATTTCATATTCAAATACATCCAGCTACTTTTAAAGCAGAGAGCATTGCCAGCCCAGGAAATATAATCTTACTCCACGGCCTTGAGAAATTCGGTGGCTGTTGTGTAAGTGTCTTCCTCCATCAAAAGCAGCTCTCTGCCAAGGGCACCCGACGGTAACCGACGTTGGTAAGAGGACTGCATCCCCTGCCCACGCAAGTGGTCCCGCTGCTCAAAGTGTATCCGGCCCTGCATTTTGTTAAAAACCACTACAGCCCGGTGGAAGGCACCGTGCAGGCAGTACGTGAGGCAGAGCTCCCTGCCCATCTCCAGGTACCCTCGGCGCCGATGGAGACCTGCGTTCCGGCTGTCTGCATGCCAGCTTTAGTCCCAAGCGCGGCGGCATCGCTCCAGGCAGGCAGGGACCACCAGTTTGCACAGCCCATCTCGGGGCCAATGAGCCTCGGAGAGCCGAGGGGAGGACAGCAAAGCTCCCCGGCAAAGGCTTGAGATGGGCTGAATCCGGGGCATAAGCGAGGTTAGAAAACAAACCCTACCACAAACGGAGCTGAAGGGATGGTTGGATATCATTTAAGCATGTTTCAAAAATAGAGGAAGCCCGTGTCTGAACATGACCTTTCTCTCCCTGCAGATACATAATAGCTGTGGAGGGATCCTGGAAGTGCAGGGCAACAGCAGTGGCTCGCCATCCCCTTGATAACAGGGACCTTGAAGGAATACGCGCTCCCAAAAGACCTCCCAGCGGTCATAAATGCTTTGCCCATTTTGATTTTTTGGGTGCAAGGTTTGCATGGCCTTCTCCAGAAAGGGGCCCTGCTAGCGTGCCATCCCGTGCCTCGGTTTCCCCACCTGCACGGCCAGGGTAACTGGGCTGTCTCCACAGGAGCGCTGGGAAGATGGATTGGTTAATACTTGCTTAGTGCTCTGGAGATAGCACTGTATAAGTCTAATTACATTTTATGCCCTCATGTGATAAGGATGTCATCTTGGATTAGAGGGGATTAGTTGTTAATGCCATTCCTGTACATACCAGTCCCCTCCAGGGCTTTGATTTCTGCCGAGAAGGTTTCTCACTCTGCTTTCCAATCAGCAAGGACCTCCTAGTTATGTTAATCAAGGAAAGCAAAGGTTTTTGGTGGCTGAAAACAACACTTGGTGGATACCGGGAGATGTCTTCAGCCAAGCAGAGGTGTGCGCTCAGCGAACGCTGGTGCACACTTGGCATCTCTCTTGCTTTGGCATCCCTAAGCCTTTAGCAGGGCTGGGGGAGCGGGGCTGAGCGCGTGCCCTTCCTGCGCACCGGACTCCAAACACACCGCCGAGTTATTAAGTACAAATCTAAGTTAATGTTTAGCGCTCACCCAAAACACAGAGATTGCCGAATGCCAAAGGAAATGGCCTGAGAAAGCACAAGCCGGCAAGGATCGCAGGGCGCGGTGCTGCCGAGAGGACACCCCCGCGCCCAGCAGTGCCGCCCTCGGGGGGGCTCCGGGCTGCAGCAGCATCCCAGAGCAAGCGAGAGGGGAATCTGGCTCCCGCGCTGCACGGTGAGAGCCGAGTGACTCACAGGGATTTTGCTTTTCTAAACCTATTGCTGTGAAGTTTATATCCTTACGTCTGCAGTGACCCCGACCCCCCGGAGGACTGCCTGTGGAGCCGGGGTGCTCTCCCTGGTTGCAGGAGGATTGAGCTGAGGTCCCTTCCAGGGGTCCCTTTCCAGCGCTCCCACCTGCTCCGAGCACTGGCTCACCCCTGGCATGGGCTGGATTTCGGCTGCTGACCCGGAAGGGAAAGGGCTGTCCTGTCCCCACCTCCCACTGGCGCGGGTTTGTCCCAGAGGAAAGCCTGGATCCATCCCTGCTGCTGAGCGCCCAGGGTTAGCCAGGAGAAGGACCCAGGCTCCTCGCAGCAGCAGGAGGGGAAGGACACCCGCCCCGGCTCTCAGCCCCCGGCTGACGGGTGCGGCTTTGGCTCACAGCGCGATGAAGAATCTCCGTGGAAAGGAAAACCTCCACAGACTTCTCAAGCTGCACTAAACTTCCAGAGACAGCTCCCACAGCGGTACCTTCAGGGTGGACTCGCTGCAGCCAGGTATAAACCAATGAGCTGCAACATGAAGTGGTGGGAACTGGTGGACAAGGAGCACTGAGCGACAGCAAAGCTCTTGCAAACACCCCTAAAGCGTGAAACCGATACTCGTCCAGGCTGCATGGTCAGGGAAGCATGTCGGCACAGGCTGGCAGAAGCATTCGCCAAAATCCTAGGAGGAGAAGGTCTCCCCTGCAGCTGAAGCGGGGAGCACAGGCTGGCAGCCAGCACTTGTCGCAGCCACCGCGTCAGTACCCATCGGAGCGGAGAGGTGCTCCCAGGGCAAAGCGCACCCCATTGAAGCAGGTGCTGAAGACATCAGAAGGGGGGTTGAAGAATGCCAAAACCTCAGCAGCGGTGCAGCGGACGTTGCCCTGGGTCCAGCCATAACTGAACATACCGAGGTGCTTCCCTCTAAGCCAGCAGGAGCAGAAGGATGCTCGCTGGCCACGGGCAATCAGTGGACACACAGAGGAAGGCATGGACATGGCTTTTGCCGTTTATATTTCTGTGGGAATAGGCAGCTGCGAGGCTCAACCATGCATGAAGGAGAGAACCGGGTGTCCTTGCAGTTACATGCTGGGAAGTCCGTGTCCTCCAAGCAGGGCGGCCCGTCATTCACTTGCAGCATTTTGGAGGGGGGCTGCTCTGTGTCGTGTTGCTCTGATTATTCAATAACAAGTGAGAATATTTTTACATTTGTTAACACAAATAACATGACCCCAGAGAACGGAGGAATCTCTGCTTTCAGGAGAGGTTTGGGGTGCAAAGGCACTAGAAGCCCTTTATAGTCCCGGGAGCACCCACAACAGTGCTGAGAGGGCACAGCTGAGCGAGGCAGAGGGGGGCCAAACCTCCA
The DNA here is from genome assembly GCF_000687285.1 of Phaethon lepturus. Classification (NCBI taxonomy): domain Eukaryota; kingdom Metazoa; phylum Chordata; class Aves; order Phaethontiformes; family Phaethontidae; genus Phaethon; species Phaethon lepturus. The sequence goes on from NW_010512389.1 coordinate 16,049, forward strand.
GCCCCAGCTCTGAGGGTCCCGTGAGGGCTTAGAGCAGCACAGCTCAGGCTGAGCCTGCCGGAGCTGCGCTGCGCTGGCGCTGCTGCTCAGGGTCAATGGGATGCAAAGGCAGCCGGGGCTTTCTGCTCAGCTGGTTACCTCTACCAGGCAAATACATACCTCCATTTATTGCTTATTGCTGGCCAGAAGAGCCAGCCTGTTGTAAGACAGGGACTAAATTGCTGCCGCTGTCAGTCCGTGTGGGTTCTCCCTGTCTCCCAGGGCAAGAGGAGCTGGGGTGCAGATCAGGACATCCCGTTTAACTGCCTCCAGCACAGCATCCTTAGGTCAGGCCAGTCCTGCAAGGCAGAGTGAAGCTGGCCAGGAGACTGAATTTTCATTTCTAAAAAAAATTAAATAAATGAAAATTCAAGGTTTTGAGGAAAAAAGGTTAGTTTGGTGTCTGAAACATGTTCCCCGGAAGCCAACCCAGGGCACAACAAGCACTAGGAGCAGCTGCAAAGTGGGGTGCTGGGGCTCGCGGGGCTGCAGGTGCC
>NW_010512390.1:0-4959 GCF_000687285.1 Phaethon lepturus
CCCCCCGGTTGGCACCAGCACCTGGGCACCCACACCCAATACACTAGCAAAACTGGTGATTCATAAACATATTTTTAGAGGTTTTCTTTAAATGTAGCAACAGCTAAACACTGCCTGCATTGAAGTACAAACACAAAATACAAAATCTGCACACAACATATTCATCCAGCTAGTTACATTCAAAACCACATCTATGAATACAGAAATAATAATCGTCTTTAGGAGAGAGGTTTTATCTGGTTTTCCTGCTCTCCGAACACGTTGAATTAGGTTCCTGAGACCTCATCTTCCTCTGCTATGCTATGTCTTGTCACATGAGAGATCATAAACAAAGTAATGTTACTGAAAATGCCATCAGTGTGATAAAGTACACAAAAACAAGTATTTCAAATTACACATCTGCAGATAAGTGTAGGTCCCTTCTCACAAAGGTCTAATACTTACTGGCTCACTGACTTCTGGGAAGCTGATAGTTTGGATTTCTCTCAAATATTGTGTTTTCTTTAGGTTGCTTCTAAGTAACTGCTCACACATACATGGTTTTAAGACTCTACAGAGATGTTATTAAGTCTTTCTATTCTTTATAGTAGTCTATGGGGTTTTGTTACCTCTTATTCAGTGTGTTGATTGCTGGGGTGGAAGAGTCAAAAGTCTTGACTGCTGATGAATAGGCTTCCTTAGCAGCCTATACACACAATAGGTAGAAATCACACTGGAACTTCTGCTGTCCCTGTTACAGCAATGATCATTGTCACGAGAATAAAATAAACTCTCTACCATGCAGACCACTGGAACTCGATCATAATGTACTTGTACAGAAAGGAGTAATCCCTTGCAACTGCCTCCGACAGGTACTTAGTTATCTTTGAGCCAAAGCTTTTAAAAACCTGGCATATCACAGGTTTCATTAAGATGAAAATCATATTGAGTATTCATGAATTATACTAGTAAAACTCTACTTTTCTGGGAAGAACCCAGGACTATGTATCTACTTCATTTGAAGGGCAGTTAGGCTGATTTTCAATAATGCAGTAAAAATGTGTTAGTTTGCAGGCTGCTACAGAATGTTTTGCCTAAAAAAAATTACCTTTGATATTAAAACATAAAAATACTTAACAATATTTTAAAAGATACCTGATTATAGTAATTTTGATGAAATATTTATTGCAAGCAATTAAACCCAGAGATTATGGAATGACGTTAATTACACACACAAAAAAGTATTTTATTTAGTCCACCATTTTTTTGTGTCTTACTGTATACTTAAAATGCTCCAAATTATATGACTGTCAGACGTTAATAAAACAGATACTATTAGTGCAGACATTGATTAAAAATATTTTGCCTGTGTGCATCAATTATAGTCTTTCCATCCGACAACCAAATATTTACCTAGTTAAATCATACCATTTACACACAAACAACATCTTAGAAAAAAATGTTATCTGTCACTCCAGCCTGCAGTTGTGTCACCTTATAAATTGATTTGCAATTGTAGTGAGTTGGACAGGGATGAGAAAGGTTATATTACTTCACTAAAGGCTTTTGTCTTCACCCATATAACTAAACTTATTGTTCATATTGCTCATACTGATTGTATCTTGCTTTTTACAACATGCTTTCTACACTCCTAGCAAATAAAACTTTGTCCATGCTCATTCACTCAGAATGCTGCTGCAGAGATTTTTTTCTTGAGCTGTTACTTTGGGCTTGTTAAAACTTCCTCTGGAACCATTCACTGATTTCTCTTCTATAGTCAATAAAGCTTCAGCTTTATTCTTCCCAGCTTAGTGTCATCTTTTTGCCCATCTCTCAATCCCCTTTCATTTAGGGAGGAATCCTTTTTCCAGTATGCTGACCTTTTCAGCCAAACAAATTCCTGCCTTTTACCATGCATGCCACCCTCCCTTTTGAATAGGTGTCTCCATATATATATTTTTCAATTATTGTCTTTCAGATTCTTTCCCAAAATTCTTTTATCATAATTCAAACAAACAAAAAGTTTGTAATGTTTCAGGCTGCTCTAGGTACTGCGATTATCGTGTATCATGGTGAAAAATTATTCTCTATTGTATCTTTATATTTTCCCATCTATCTAATATTGTCTTCTCTTAGATTAGTCTTTCAGCTTTGAACTTTTTATATGGCACTGACTAGTACAATATCCACAACTGGAGTTCATAGACAATATGATGAAATAGTGATAAATAATGATTTGTTGCTCATTCGTGTGGGCACCAATGCTGAGGAAGACCTTGATTGGATCAAAGGCTTGGGGAGGGGTGTGCTGCAATGAAAGACACTGGAGTCCAGGTTGTGTTCTCCTGGATCCTGGTGGGGAAGTCTCAAGTAGGAAGGGATGCTGCACATCAATATCTGTCTGGTATTGTAGGCTGTGCTTTGGATTTTATGACCACATGAACCTCTTCAACAAACAAGACCTACTGGATAGTGTTGGGATCATTCTGACAAAGTGGGGTGAAAACATCTTCAAATAGAAGCTTGCTTACCAGCTGAGGAAGTTATTGAACTAATTACCTCAGGGGATGGCCACTAAGAGTAGAGGTAAGTCTGAGAACTGCAGATGGGAACATTCTCACAATTCCTCTCAGAAAGTCTTGACTGGAGCCCCATCTCAAATACCAGTGCACAACACGTACAGCATGGGAAGTAAAGAGAAAATAGGTGTTGGTGGACATCTGTATAGCTATAGTGTCATAAAAATCAGAGAGATGTGGCAGCACAGCTCTCAAATGCTGTACTGGGTCTGATTGGGATAGAGTTAATTTTCTTCATAACAGCCCATCTGGTGCTCTGTTTTGGATTTGTGATTAATGCAGTGTTGATAACGCACAAATGTTTTAGCTGTTACTGAACAGTACTTGCACAGCACAAAGGCCTTTTTTTTTCCCCATACTGCCCCACCAGTGAGTAGGCTGGGGGTGGGAGGGGACAAAGCTAGAACAAGTGATCTGAACTGACCAAAAGGATATTCCATACCATATGATGTCATGCTCAGCCATAGAAGCTCAAAGAATGGAGAAGGAAGGTGGGACATTCACAGTTATCTTGTTGGTCTTCCCAGCTAGGAAGTGACTTGACATCTGCCTGCTGATGGCAAGAAGTGAATGAATTCCTCGTTTTCCTTTGCATGCACGAGCAGCTTTGCCTCACTTGTTAATTTGCTTTTTTTTCAATCCGTAAGTTTTCTTGGTTTTGCCCTTATGATTCTCTCCCCTGTTCTACTGGGGGTGAATGAGTGAGCAACTGGATGTGGACATACCTGCTGGCCAGGGTCAGCCCAACATAAATGTAGAGAGCCCTGCTGTGTCATGATCAGAGGCGACGCCAAAAGGGGATAATTGCAGCGGTCATTTGCTACAGACTGCTAGTCAAGAAGAACAGGGGGACAATGCCTTCTTTAAACAGCCTCACAATAACAGGTCTTGGATCTCATGGAGGACTTTAACTACCTGACATTTTCTGAGAGGACAACTTGGAGAGGCTCAGATTTCTGGAGTCTGTCAGGGTCAAATTTTGTTGCAGATGTCAGACGGCCAAACTCAAAGAGGTGATTTGCTGTATCTACTGTTCAAGCATAAGGAAAATGGTCATGGAGTTGAAGATCTATGACAGCCTTGGTTGCTGTGACCATGAGATGGTACAATTTTAAATTTTGAGGGAAACAGGAAAGGTAAATAACAGAATAAAGACCCTTCAGGGGACCAGACTTGGGATTGCCCAGGGAACTGGCCAGCAGCTTCCCCTGAGAAGATATCTCATCCCAAGGGATCCCATTCTTAAGGGCATAATGACCCATGACAGGTTGTTGATCTTCAAGGACAACCTCCTTAAAGCATAACCCTAACCCTAGCCCTCATCTGCAGAAAACTGTAGAAACACAGAGTGGAAACATCTTGGAGTTATGCCAAGGCTCAACAAGTAAAGGGCACACTAAAAGTACCTTTGTTTGAAATGTGTGGAGGCCCAAACAACTAGTAGCCTGAATAATGTTACAGTGGCATGAGGTAACGTTCAGAAGAAAAAAGGTGCACAGTGATAAATTTAATCACCAAGTAGGAAGACCTGAAGGAGAATAAATATATTTTTGCCAGTTACTATGGGAAATGAATGAATTCACCTATATTAGAAGTGAGCATGGTATATTGCAAATAAATTTTTAACTGAATTTAAATAAATTTTCAAAAATGAGTAATTTGAAAAAGTTATGAATTAAGATAACCTGAGAAAGGTACTAAAAACCTGTGAGCTAAACTGGAGAATAAGATATAGTATGCAGGGAGAAAAGGCTGCATAAGTCCTTCAGAAGAATAATAATATGAAGTATCTGACCCAGATGAAATGCCAAAGACACATTTAAATAGTGGGAATTAAATGAATGAAACAGTTTGCAAGGCTACTTAGTAATACTCTTTAGTCAAATATTGGATGATCAGCACAGAAGGTTTATTGTTCTCTTTTAAATATAAAGGAAATACTAAAATGTTTACCAGTTACTGTAGAATTACACCAACAGCTTCATTCGCAATGTGAATGACAAAACTACAAAAAATGCTAAAATTTAAAGTCTACTATGGCAAATTCATGATAAATGTTAAACTGCATCTGGAACTAGCCTTCAGTCCACTTATATTTGCAAGTGTTACTTTTGTGGTAAATGAGAATAGATGAAACAACTTGAAATGCTGTGTTCTCTCATGATTCCATTATCTGCAGAGAAGTCATTCTTCAAGGCAGCTGTGACAGTGGCAACTTAAGCAGGCTAGACTTCAAGTGCTAGTAAGACCACGGACATGAGCAGTGAAGAAAAATCAGCAAGATTTGCTTCAAAACAAAAATTAAGACTTCAGCACAGCTGAGTGACTGGTGGTTGGAGAAATGAAACAAGGAAGCATGCAGCTTCAGTTTGGAGAGAGGAGAGGAGAGGAGAGGAGAGGA
>NW_010512390.1:5140-19172 GCF_000687285.1 Phaethon lepturus
CATGGCATGGCATGGCATGGCTGCCTGGTCAAAAGTATGAGGATTTTGGTTGTGCTCTAAACACCTGTGGTGGTGTTTGCAGAACTATCCCTTCAAATGAAGGATAGAAAGGTAATCTATGAGGACACCAAAGCTCATGTGATACATAAATGGAATATTGTGGAATTTCAGAGAATTCAGCCTACATAATGTGGGGCTTAAAGCAGCACGTTGTGATTTGAGTAGGATATAGAAAAAAAACCCAAAAAACCAACAGTGGAAATGAGCTTTGTTTTCTTATGCTTTTACTGAACAAGCACTAGTTCATGGTTTTTGGTGCTTGTTTCCTGATGGAAACATAATGCTTTTAATGTGGGCCCTCAGCTTACTGACTAAATGTCATAAATATCAATTTATCTTTTGGCAAAGAACAAGTATGAGAAAGGGAAAGAAAGACTGACAAGGGCAGAAGCAGAGACAGATGAAGAAGTGAGTGTCTTGACAAAACTAACATTATTTTCTTCATCTTTTATGGTTAAAGTGTGGATTTAAGCATGAGTCAAATGTTATACCCATCATATAAGTGTATGGCGTGAACAAGCCAAAGGTACTTTCAGCACCATTGAATTTTTAAGCAATAAAAAGGGTCTGCAGTAGTCTTTGAATATGTCATTAACACTGCAGAATGATGAGGCATTAAAAGGATACATGGCACTAAGCGTCCTCTAAAAGGTGTCAATCATGATTATTTGAAGACCCACCGTACACTATTTCTCGAAGTGCCTTTCCTGTGCTAATAGAAATGTTCAGCTATATTTTTCCCCATATGTGAGAAGAGTGTCACAAGAAGCACTTAAGATTAGGGTAATTTAGATAATACCTTCTATTAAAATGATCAGTGTTAACAGCTGAAACAAAAATAATCCATCAACATCCTGAAGCTCTCTGTAAAAGTAACTTATAAATTAATATGAATAATAACAAAAGTATATCTTTTCCTGCAAAATGTAAAGTGAAAGAAAAGCTCTTTCATGTCCCATTCTAGTACTGAGTGTTCAAGCCAGCTAGATAACTACATACCAGCCAAATTAAACCAAAGATCATATTTTACCCAAATTATAAGTCTGTTCTCTAAGCTAAACAGCAAATGAAAAAAACTATTGTAAGATAAGTTATCTTGTATTTCCTGAACTGTTCATTGCAGCCCTTCATTCCTGAAACATAAAGGCCTGCTCCCTCTAAAATTTATGTGTATGCCTAAATTAATGCAATAAAAATTCCTATGTCCCTAAATGCATGCATATTTCCTGGCACATAAATTATTAGTTCACAATTGGTACTGCATGTGGAAAACATCATTCAAACATTGATTTTTCTAGCAGAGTATAGTCAAGCTATAACTGATCTTACAAGTGAGTGGAAGGAGAGAGCTTGCATTTTCTCACTCCCTTTTGATCACTTTGCAAATGCAGCTGCAATGACTGAGAAGAAGGAAACTTTTAAACATCTCTTTCAAAAAAAAACAATACCATGCTCTTATAAAGTGTTCTTCAAACTGAATGATTCTGAAATGTTTTACATACTCTATATAAGTTCTGATAATGACCCTTATTGAACACTTCATGGAAAAATTAAGGGGCTTATCTGTATCTCCTTGAACAAAGAGGAGGAAGGTTCTGTTGGCTTTTAAAACCATTTTTCTTTTTAGGAGAGGCAGAACGCAAGTTTCAGTTTATTTCTTCCACGGAGGATGTGGGGGCCATATGGCCTCTACTTCTGATTCCTATTTTTCCTTTGATCTCCAGGGAAATCCTACTATGTACTGTCTACTATTCACACTAACTTGCAGGCTAGTAGTCTAGTTCATGACAATGTATTTGATGCTTCTGTTTCTCAGGCTGAATACCACTACTGTCATTTCTTTGCATGTAAAGGATTTAGAACATAGATCTTTAGTATTGTATAATATTACTTTATACAAGACCTATACAATATTACGTCTATACAAAATTCTTCTATGTCTTTATTAGATCATCTAGATAAGCAGCATTTACAACAAGGTAAATAACCAAAGAGTCTGGCCACGAAATTATATGCAAATTAGTGATGAAAAGGTCACAGGTGGCTAAGACCCAGTTTAAGGCCTACCTCAGCTGAAAACTACAATTTCAACTCAATAGAATATGAGAATTTAAGATAGGCATACTTATAAATATTATTCTGATTCAGAAAATATATCTATTTTAGCACAGTGCACAGATTAGTTCTGTAAATAGGTGAAGCTGGAATTAACTTTCTAATTTCAACCATTATTGAAGATATAAAATTTCAGAAATATGCTATGTAATCTTGATTTTTTGGGGGGAAAAGGAAAACTCTAGTACTTTCCTGTATTTAAAATATTATTTTATTAATGTACATGTTATTATTAAAGAATTATCAGTCATATGGTTGCATGAACTTTATGTTTAAAGTAGTGATAAAAAAGTTTTATGATATCTACCTCAAAACAGTATCTTTTGAATACATGGGACTATTCTAAGAATTACAGTATGCATAAAATTAAGCTACTATCCATCATACTTGAATGTCCTATGGACAGTGGCTGACCTATGCTGGGACAGTTTTTAATAAGAATGCTGAGTGCCTCCATAAGGCAAGTGGAGACAGTGTGTTCAGCTCTGTTCGTAGTCATTGCATATCAGTTTGGGTGGCTCTTACCTGCAGCTTGTTCTTTTTATTTGACTCCTGTGAAAAAAAAGCTTTAGGGATATGGTGAAAATGGTGGCTAAAGCATATTTTTAAACAGTTAAGTGTTCTTAATTAGGAAAAGACTTACGATGCATATTGAAAGATGCCTGTCGAGATTTTGAGTATTATACCGATTTGAATGTAGAAGCTAGTGTATATGTATTAAAGCATATAGAATTTTGAAGACATTGAGGATGCACAGTTAAACATTTCATTGTGCCTTCTTACTAGGTCTCGAAGAGCAAGAAATCCTCTACCTCGTAAATTGCACAGTCAAAAGAGCCCTTGAAATGGTTACTAGCCTGTTCATTTTACACCAGGTAGGCTGCAACGTCCAGTAACACATTCTGAACACCCAGTGAGGTAGGTAGAGGATGCAAAATACTCAGTGACTTAGAGTGAAATTTGGGACCTAAGAAAATTTAGTTTTCAGTAGCACATAGAAGAAGTCATTATTCTTTAAAACTCTGAGACCAGAAACTTTGCGAAGTCGAAGTCAGGCAAAGCAAGATTGCTCCCTGCCTTTCCTTGCTAGTTCAGAAGGTCACCTGAGCTGCCAGGCCAGCGGCAGCAGATGCAGCGGAAGCGTGGCAGAAGTGCACCTGCCAGGAGCAGGGAGCAACAGGATCGAGAGGCTGGACCTGGAAATGCACGCTCTGAGCTGAGTTACGGAAGCCCACATTGAGCTTTAGACTATTGGTGTTAAAAAATCAGAAGATGCAATGTTAACATCTGTTTTGACAATTATGTGTGTCCCGCTTATACTTGTGGTCTGAACTGATGCCAGGTGTCTGAAGAGCCATCCAAGGCCCTGGGGGACACTGATACTGTAGATACTCATAGAACTGTTAGGGTGATTAGTCTAAGCATCACAGAAACAAATGCATTTTATCATATGATTCCTGCTTTGATCCTCTTAGTTCTGACTTAAAACATGATTTTGGGGTAAAAAAAAATCCATTCCTGTCTAAATTACATCAAAGAAGCTACTGTGTCCTTAGGTAAATTCCATTAATTTCTTAACTTCTCTGTTACCTTCTTTATGAAATCCAGGCTAAAAAAACGTTGAGTGTAGATTTAAAATAAAGTCTATGAGAAACAGTTACTTATTTACAGTTACAAACTGTAAAACTAATGCTAGACATCAAGACAGAAATATTTTTTCAATTTGTTCTTCTTAATGCATTGCATAGGCTGTACATGAGTGGTCCTTTTGTGACCTCAACTTTATTTATTGAATTGGTTTTACCTGCAATTATACATACCTTCACACCCTTAAACTCCAGTTTCATAACCTACTTTGTAGTTTTATTAATTTTGAACAGTTCTGACCACCAAGCTTTCCTTCTGTAGGTATTTTCCATCAATTTATGTGATTTTTACTGCTGACTACAGTATCTAATAACATGACTGGAACACACTTATTTAAAGCTATGTGATACTCAGGAATGAATAATGAAAGCTGAGATGGTAGGATAGCATTGTTGGTTAATGAAGTGATAAATTCTAAAGAAATAAAATCAGACAGCATGGAGCAAATAGAAATTATTTTGATCACAGTTACTTTAGGGAAGGGTGACAGACGCAGTTTTATTTTGGTGGTCTTATGAGAGTTCTCCACAAGTCTCAAGGGTTGAAGATAAATATAGATTTCTGTATTTTACTGGAGAGATTGGAGAGATTAATGCTACTAGAAATTGCAATATTGTTGGTAATTATTTACCCACTATAAATTGGTGATGAAAAAAGTGTTAGAAATAGTGGTGTCTGGATATTCTTGGTCAACGTAACTAATGGAGTTCTTTGTGATAATTTTAATTAAAAAAAGAGTGGTGGTAATGTATCAGACATGGGAAACAACTTCTTTACCTCAGTCTTCACTGTCAATATCTCTTCGCACACCTCTTGAGGGGATGCACTGCAAGATAGGGACTGGAGGAGCAAAGTCCCTCCCACTGTAAGAGAAGATCAGGTTCGAGACCACCTGAGGAACCTGGACATGGACAAGTCTATGGAACCTGATGAGATGCATCCCAGAGTCCTGAGGGAATTGACTGTCATAGTTGCCAAGCCATTCTCCATGATATTTGAAAAGTCTTGGCAGGCAGGTGAAGTCCCTGGAGACTGGAAAAAAGGAAACATTGCACCCATTTTTAAAAAGGGTAACAAGGACGACCCCGGGAACTACCAACCCGTCAGCTCAGCTTTGTGCCTGGGATGATCATGGAACAGATCCTCCTAGAAGCTATGTTAAGGAACATGGAAGACAGGGAGGTGATTTGAGACAGCCAGCATGGCTTCATCAAGGGCAAGTCCTGCCTGACCAACCTAGTGGCCTTCTATGATGGAGTGACCACATCAGTGGACAAGGGAAGAGCTATCGATGTTATCCACCTGGACTTCTGTAAGGACTTTGATCTGGTTCCCCACAACATCCTTCTCTCTAAATTGGAAAGATACGGATTTGATGGGGGGACTTTAGGGTGGATGAGGAATTGGCTGGATGATCACATCCAGAGGGTAGTGGTCAATAGCTCAATGTCCAGACAGAGACTGGTGACGAGCAGTGTCCCTCAGGGGTCCATATTGGGACAAGTACTGTTTAATATCTTCATCAACGACATAGTGTGGGATTGAGTGCACCCTCAGCAAGTTTGCAGATGACACCAAACTGAGTAGTGTCATTGATAAGCCTGAGGGATGGGATGCCATCCAAAGGGACCTGGACAAGCTTGAGAAGTCAGCCTGTGTAAATCTCATCTGGTACAACAAGGCCAAGTGCAGGGTCCTGCACCTGGGTCAGGGCAATCCCTAATATCAGTATAGGCTGGGTGGAGAATGGATCAGGAGCAGCCCTGCTGAGAAGGACCTGGTGGTACTGGTGAATGAAAACCTGAACATAAGCCGGCAATGTGCACTTGCACCCCTTCCAACCCAAACTTTTCTATGATTCTATAAGTTATAAACACCTTTACCGCAGGTGACATAGAGGAATAAGAAACAGTGGATTGTAACTGAAATTCTTGTTTTAAAAAACCCATATTTTCATAAAGTAGGATTACTGTTTATGGCATGCCTACAGATACCCTCTCCTACAGATTAAGGTTAACCCTAATAACATTATGTGTGTGTATAGTTATTGTGCAATCAGCTTGACTGAGATGCTAACAACTTAACTGTAAAAGATGCCTGAATCTCTCCAAATCAGAGCCGATAAAACTCAGAGGAATTTGTCTTTGAAGGAAGTCGGGGGGAAAAACCTGACACAGCTGGTGAGTGAGCCAACTAGGGAAGGCAACCGTCTGGACCTGTTTGCAAACAGAGAAAGACTTGTGGGTGATGTGATGGTTGGAGGCCATCTTGGGCACAGTGATCACAAAATGATGAAGTTTTTGATTCTTGTAGAAGGAGAGGGGTCAGCAAAACTGCCACCTTGGACTTCCGGAGGGCAGACTTTGGCCTGTTCAGGGGCCTGGTTAACAGAGTCCCTCGGGAGGCAGTCCTGAAGGGCAAAGGAGTCCAGGAAAGCTGGACATTCTTCAGGAAGGAAATCTTAAAGGTGCAGGAGCAGGCCATCCCCATGTGCAGAAATGGGAAGAAAGCTGGCAGGGAAGATGACTGTCCTGGACGAACAGACAGCTTTGTCTGGAACTCAGGAAAAAGCTAGAACTTAATCTGTCTACTGCCATAAAAGACAATAAAAAAAAGTTTCTAGAAATACATTAGCAACAGAAGGAGGGCCAAGGAGAATTCCCATCCATTATTGGATGCAGAGGGAAACATAGTGACAAGGATGAGGAAATGGTTGAGGTACTTAATGCCTTTTTTGCCTCACTCTTTAATAATAAGACTAGTTATTATCAGGATACCCAGCCCCCTCACCTGGAAGATAGAGATGGGAAGCAGAATGAAACCCCCATATAATCCAAGAGGAAATGGTTAGTGACCTGCTACACCAGGTAGGCACACACAAGTCTATGGGAGCAGTTGGGATCCACCCAAGGGTACTGAGGGATCTGGCAGAAATGCTCACCAAGTTACTTTCCATTGTTTATCAACAGTCCTGGCTAACCAGGGTGCTGGGAAAGGTTACAGAGCAGGTAACCTTGAGTGCCATCACACAGCACATACGGGACAACCAGGTGATCAGGCCCAGTCAGCATAGGTTTATGAAAGGCAGGTCCTGCTTGACAAACCTGATCTCCTTCTATGACAGGATGACCTGCTTAGTGGGTGAGGGAAAGGCTGTGGATGTTGTCTACCTAGTATTTAGCACAGCTTTTGACAGCATTTCCCACAACATTCTCCTGGAGAAATTGCTGCTCATGCCCTGGATGGGCGTATTATTCGCTGGGTAAAAAACTGGCTGGATGGCAGGGCTCAAAGAGTTGTGGTGAATGGAGTTAAATCCAGTTGGCGGCTGGTGACAAGTGGTGTCTCCCAGGGCTCAGTTTTGGGGCCAGGTATGTTTAATATCTTTATCAATGACCTGGATTGAGGGGATTGACTGCACCCTTAGTAAGTCTGCAGTCAACACAAAATTTGGAAAGTACCCCCTGCCTTAGGGTAGAAAGGTTCTGCACAGGGATCTGGACAGGCTGAATCAATGGGCCAAAGCCAACTGTATGAATTTCAACAAGGCTAATTGCTGGGTCCTGCCTTGGGTCACAACAACCCCATGCAACGCTACAGGCTTGGGGAAGAGTGGTTGGAGAGCTGCCTGGCAGAAAAGGTCCTCGGGGTATTGGGCTGGCACTGTGCCCAGGTGTCCAAGAAGGCCAACAGCATCCTGGCCTGTATCAGAAATGGTGTGGTCAGCAGGAGTAGGGAAGTGATCGTGCCCCTGTACTCGGCACTGGTGAGGCTGCACCTTGAATCCTGTGTTCAGTTTTGGGCCCCTCACTACAAGAAGGATGTTGAGTTGCTGGAGCGTGTCCAGAGAAGGGCAACGAAGCTGGTGAGGGGTCTGGAGCACAAGTCTTATAGAGGAACAGCTGAAGGAACTGAGGTCATTTACCCTGGAGAAAAGGAGGCTGAGGGGAGACCTTATTACTCTCTACAACTACCTGAAAGGAGGTTGTAGCAAGGTAGGTGTTGGTCTCTTCTCCCAAGTAACTAGCGATAAAATGAAAGGAAATAGCCTTAAGTTGCACCAGAGGAGGTTTAGACTGGATATTGGGAAAAAAATACTTCGCTGAAACGGTTGTCAGGCACTAGAACAGGCTGCCCAGGGAGGTGGTAGAGTCACCATCCCTGGAGGTATTTAAAAGACGTATAGATGTGGCACTTAGGGACATGGTTTAGTGGTACTTGGCAGTGTTAGGTTAATGGTTGGACTCAACAATCTTAAAGGTCTTTTCCAACATAAAAGATTCTATTCTATTCTGTCTTTTAGGGAATAGTGATGATTTGTTGTGTTATTATGACTTAAATTATTATGGAACAAATAGGGGCTTGAAAAAAAAAGATGTATTGATATTCAGTAATCGTATTGGTTGAATGGAAAAGAAAGAAAATGACTGAGACAGCTACAGGACTTTCAGAATGACCTTGGCTACACAATTAGAATAAATCTTAAAGGAAATAATTATTGTAGGAATAGAATCAAATGAAAAAGCCTTGACATGTGTGTGACGTGCACTCACAAAATAGTATTGGATTGACCTTACAGCTTTTTTAGAGAAAATGGACTGTTTCACAGTCATCTTGCCTAATTAGACCTTCCATAAAGTATTCAACACGATGATGAATAAGAAGTTATTTTTAAACTAGAAGAGGGGTAGGAGAAGTTTATAAAGTACACTGACAAAACAGGAAGATTGCAACAGGTTTTGCTGAATGTATGCATCAACTCAGAGTAATGTTGTTAATGGAGCAATCTTGAAGAGGTAAGTAATAGGGAAGAGATTAAATTCAACTGTACAAATGCAACATCATGTACTTAACAACTAGAGAGAAATATTTCCATTAAAAGACAGCTATTCTCAGTTAATGTAAACAGCAAGAACTGGATATATTAATTGACCATAGGATAGTTATATAAAAATGCTGTGAAAAAGTAAGATGATTCAAGAAAATCTAAGCCTAGCTGTTCCTTTAGAACAATAATAAATAGTTCTACTTTAGAAGGCACCAAGCTGATTTAATCTATAACATGTGTGATCCTTGTCATATACATATGCAAGGTTACACTTGAAAAATCAATGTGGGCCATGCTAATCTGCATAGGTTAATCCTAGTACACCACAAACAGACTAGACACACCACCCAGCAGGCTTTCAAGGAGCAGGCTTTAGTCTAACACAATCAGAACAGAATGGTTCTGACTGTTCTTAATTAAAATAGCTCATTTTCCTAATTCATGCTTATCATTTCACTTTATTTATCAGTAACAATGTTGGGCAAGAGAACAAATGGGTAAAAACTGGCTGTGAATTAAATAAGGATGAGAAATAAAAGATGGCTTCGAACAAAAAGAGCTGTGATAGTGTTGAGCAAAATAGCAATAGCAGGATCAAGAGGCCTAAATACCTTATAATGGTGCTTGATAAGTTTATGAAAGGGATTATATGACATGGTTGTCTGTGATGGCAGGTGCTGCATCCAGGCAGTTTACCATCGGAACAAAGGAAACAGGATTAGGAAGAAATTATTGCAATAATCTTATCTGCACTTCTCAGATTTGTGTCCTTTGGTTAGGAGGTGTGAAGCAATGAAGCAGTCTGCTCAGTCTAGCGGCAAGAAGAAATCAGCTGTAGTCAGCTTCATTCCCTTTGTTATTATCCGTAGCTCTGCTGATTTGATTTGATGATTTGTTTGGATTTTGTCTGCCTTTAAGGACAAGGCTGACAAAACAGTTATTTGGAAAGTATTTAAGAAAAATATCAGTAGATTAACAAATACAGAGAACTGAGGGGTCAATATAAATGGAGCAGAAATAGTAAGGTGCTGATGATGTTTGCCTGCAGGTAGAAAAAAGGACAAAGTGTGAGACAAATTAAAATCTAGGAAAGAGTAACTCTTCAGAGGTCTCACGTACCCTTAGGTTCCAAACTGAATTTTCTGTGAAGAAGACTTGAAGGAGGAGTAATCTCTGCTGTCCCATGCTGTCAAAATTTTATGTTTGAGTACTGCTACTGTTGATATAACCCCTTTGCTCTAGTGGTTGAAAGATGCTTCTGGGCTGCAATACCAATCAGCAGTATTCTTTAGAAATGTCAATAGCTGGCATATTAGCACTTCAAATCTATATCCCTTATAAATGCGGAGCACTTGACATTCATTCTGTACCACACAGCAATACTTAAATCATGATACTATAGAAGAGAGTGAAGAGAGAACAAATATAAACTTTGAATTCTAGAAACTGCAAAAGGACTTCTGGAGCTGATAGTTTCCAAAACTAATGGGAAAATAGTGTCAGAACAAAGTTCTGGACTCACTGAGATGTGGAGGAGCTTTGCTACTGAATTCAAAGGGGTACATGTTTCATAATTAACACGATTAACATAATTAACATATTTAAGAAAGTACTTGTTCTAGACTATGTACTTCAGGAATACATATTTTCCTGCAGCCTTGGTCTTTAAAGTAGGAATGAGTCACAGAATCATAGAATCATAGAAGGGATCTTTAAAGGTCATCTAGTCCAACCCCTTGCCATGAGAAGGGACATCTTCAACTAGATCAGGTTCCTCAGAAGTCAGTCCAGCCTTGAATGTTTCCAGGGATGGGGCACCTACCACCTCTCTGGCAACTTGTTCCAGCATTTCACCACCCTCATCATGAAAAATTTCTTCCTTATCTCTAGTCGAAATCTACCCTCTTTCAGTTCAAAGCCATTACCCCTTGTCCTATCACTACAGGCCCTGCTAAAACATCTGTCCCCATCTTTCTTATAAGCCCTCATTAAGTACTGGAATCCTGCAATAAGGTCTCCCTGGAGCCTTCTCTTCTCCAGGCTGAACAACCCCAACTCTCTCAGTCTTTCCTCATCGGGGAGGTGTTCCATCCCTCTGATCATTTTTGTGGCCCTGCACTGGACCCGCTCAAACAGGTCCATGTCTTTCCTATGCTGAGGGCTCCAGAGCTGGATGCAGGACTCCATATGGAGTCTCACCAGAGTGGAGTAGGAGGGCAGAATCACCTCCCTCGACCTGCTGGCCACGCTGCTTTGAATGAAGCCCAGGAAACAGTTGGCCTTCTCAGCTACGAGCACACATTGCCAGCTCATGTCCAGGTTTTCATCCACCAGTACCACCAAGTCCTTCTCGTCACGGCTGATCTCGATGCATTCTCTACCCAGCCTATATTGAATATCAGGGATTGTCCCGACCCAGGTCCAGGACCCTGCACTTGGCCTTGTTGAACCTCATGAGGTTCACACGGGCCCATTCCTCGAGCTTGTCCAGGTCCCTCTGGATGGCATCTTCATTTCTCAGGCATGTCAACCCCACTACTCAGCTTGGAGTCACAAAGGATAACATTTTTTCTTAACTATTTAGACTATAAATTCCTTGAATTAAAGTTCTGGTATTGTGTTTGTTCTCTGAAACAACAGATTCCATCTTTTATTATTTATTTTAGTGTTACTGTATACTGTAAACTCTTGGCTCAGACTATTAATGATACCAGTAATTAAATAATTGCTCCCTATAGTTAGTAACATATAGTTATTTCTCAAGGCAGTGGGGGTTAGGAGGTTAATATCTAACATCTGTTCCACATCTAAGTATATCAAAGCCACTCAGTGAGAGAACATTCTTAAAGAAAATCACATCAAAATACCAATAAACTGTGGAATGAAAAAACCCCACAAGAGAACCACCTCACAGTTCTCATATGAAAAACTTTCCTCAGTAGTAGGATTGTGTAAGGAACTTTGTAAATACAACACACCTGCTACAACCATCGCCACTGGATAAATTAGGGTATGTCCACAGTACAGTCAAAGGTTTAATCTATATGGAAATAGCTTAACTACATTTACGCTAGCTACATTATGTATTGATTAGTTTGCCCATGTCAGTACTGTGATAGCGCTGGAAGCAGTTCTGTCAGGTTTGGTAGATCTAGTTCATCAAGTAGCCTCTCAAGATATGCTTCCAGATAGTGCTGTGTCGCTCGCAGATGCTGTGCCCTGTGTGCTTACTTCATGAAGTGACTATGCCTTCTGTTACTCAGGCTCAGGTACATGGAAAGAGGGAGACATTGCTCAATGACTTCATGCTCCCGTCCCGAACTCCAGTCTCTCTGGCTCCATGCATTGTGGCTGCATGCACTTGATATCACTGTAGCTTAAGTATACAATTTTTGGTCAGTTGCTTCAATGGTTTTGTGGTCCATCCTGAGCTGAGATACGGAGATATTTTCATCTGTATCCAAGCTACCTAAAGGCAATTTTCACAATGTCCACATAAACTAGAGGCCAGACTACAGCAACTTATAAAACAGCTATTAGATTATCACAGCACAGTGGTCTTACAGAACCATTTAAGACCAATGGTCTTAAAAAAGTCTCATTGCTTAAATTAACCTTTCATGTCAACTTTTACCTTACTCTTAGTTCTCCAACAGCTTTTATAATCAGTTTTGATTTGCCTGTCTTACATATTTTCACCTATTTGACATTCTTAGCAAGATATTTGAATGAACTGCATTTTAATGAACCATGCTGGAAAATCCGTTTGTCATCAGTTCTGCCGTTTTTGCTCACATCTATAATCAGGTAATATAATTAAAAAGACTAGCCCAAGAATGAAGTGTTGTTTAATCTAATGGTTACTCCAATGGTCCCTAAGGGATGAAGCTGAAACAAACACAGTGATTCCATAACATGACCATCACTAGAGTTCAGGGAACCTGCGTCTCTCTCTGATTCAAATAGACTTGGCTGTAGGACAAGCTGAAATGAGTGGATGCATCAATGGTTTCATCAGTGCACTGATGAAAATAAAGAGCTTACTGTTGACTTTTTGTTATAGGATTTGGATAAAGGCATCATTGTTAAAACATCACAATCAATTTGGTAGACCACCCTTATGGCTTTGATTACAGCTCCTGTTCTCAGATGTTACCCTTTAATCCACAAGAGCAAAGCATTAATGTTCAATGCCCCTAAATGTATTTTAAATTTCTCTAGACTCTGTTCATCAGCTTGTGGATACAGATAATACAAAATATGAAAGGCAGATTGACAGAAGGACACAAGGAGCAGCATATATGGGGAGAAACTCAGACAGTCAAAGGAAAAATCAAAAATGTTAACAGAATATAACTCAGTAGATCATGAAAGTAGATCAAGAATAATTGTCTGTGAAGTGCTGCAAGGAATACAGTGGACTCATGAGGGTAAAATTTCACGTCAGTGAGATGAAATTCTGAGGATTAATTCCTGTGACTGTTAGCAAAAATATGTCCTAATTTTCTCAAAACATGCATATGAGCTACTGTTGATCATTTCAAAGCACAAGTTCAGCTAAACATTGTCAGTAATTTGAAGAAGAGAGGGCTGTTAATTCAGAAACTGAGCATCCATCTAATAAAGCATGCCTGATAATCAAGCTTATTAAGAGATTATATTTTGAAATATTAGTTTAGGGTTAATGACTCAAATGAAATATGCATATTTAAAAGGGCCTAATTTACTAAATTAATATTAAGTAAATATCACATATTCATAATTTTGTTTTAATGGTGTGATTTATTCTTCTGAGTTCCACTATTATAAGTATACGAGTGGACCTGGACAGAGATTGTAGGTCCTCCAGAATATTGCATCTGTCTGGAGTGGTGTGTAGTTTCAAACCACCAGCAATCTTAGCTTTGTTGGGGGGCTGAAGCCAGTATCTCAAATTATCAAAACAGGCTGCCATAGTACTTATTTACCATATTTCTTGCATGAGTGTTTTTTCTGCCATTTTCAGCACCTTTCAAGGGAAGGGGTAACAAGGTCTTCGTGAATTTCCTCTGTAGCATAGCATTTTTCATGGATTCCCAGTAAAGGAACTGGCTGCCAGCAGTCCCGGGAGTGGTATCTGACTTGGTTACTTGCTCAACTAGTTAGTGGCTAGCTAGAAATACAGCCAGCCAGTGTCTTGAAATCAAATTAATGTAACTTCTGTCATAGGTGGTGATGTGCCTTGGTCTATAACTAAGTAGGGTAAGAAAGTGTTCATGTGACAAGGTTTCTGTGTTTGGTTCAGTCCTGGAAGTAAGAAGGGGCTTAAGGAGGATCTGCAGACATCGCAGGTACAAATGCATGATACCTGCGTTCTGGGCTGGGATAAGCAGAGGCTGGTTC
>NW_010512391.1:0-7274 GCF_000687285.1 Phaethon lepturus
CGCTTGTGACTGGCCGCCAACCGGATTTAACATGGTTCACCACAATTGTCTGGGCTTGGCCATCCAGCCAGTTCCTCACCCAGCGAAGAGTAAACCTGTCTAAGCCACGAGCCGCCACTTTCTCCAGGACAATGCGTGTCAAAGGCTTTCCTAAAGTCCAGGTAGACAACGTCCACAGCCTTTCCCTCATCCACTAGGTGGGTCACCTGGTCGTAGAAGGAGATCAGGTTGGTCAAACAGGACCTGCCTTTCATGAACTCATGCTGGCTGGGCCTGATCCCTTGGTTGTCCTGCAGATGCCCTGTGAGCACTCTCAAAACCAACCTCCCCATAATCTTCCCTGGTACAGAGGTCAGGCTGACAGGCCTGTAGTTCCCAGGATCCTCCTTCCAGCCTTTCTTGTAGACGGGCATCACATTGGCAAGCATGGGCGTCACATTGGCAAGCCTAAATGAGGGTTATGCCATTATGGGGGCTTCATCCTGCTCCCTGTCCCTGCCTTCCTGCTCAGGCGGCTGGCTACCCAGACAACAACTGGTCTTACTGTTAAAGACTGAGGAAAAGAAAGCGTTAAGTACCTCAGCCTTTTCCTCATCCTTTGCCACTATATTTCCCCCTACATCAAATAAAGGATGAAGATCCTTCTTAGCCCACATTTTGTTGATAGTGTATTCATAGAAACATTTTTATCGTCTTTTTTACAGCAATAGCCAGATTAATTTCTGGTTGGGTTTTGGCCCTTCTAATTTTCTCCCTGCATAACGTCACAACATGCTTGTAGTCCTCCTGAGTTGCCTGCTCCTTTTTCCAAAGGTCATAAACTGTCTTTTTTTTCCTGAGTTCCAGCCAAAGCTCTCTGTTCAGCCAGGCTGGTCTTCTTCCCCGCTGGCTCAGTCTTTTGGCACATGGGGAACGCCTGCTCCTGAGCCTTTAAGATTTCCTTCTTGAAGAATGTCCAGCCTTCCTGGATTCCTTTGCTCTTCAGGACTGTCTCCCAAGGGACTCTGCCCTTCAGAAATCCAAGGTAGCATTTCTGCTGACCCCCCTCCTTGCTTCTCTGAGTTCTTCTACTGAGTTTTGCCACCTCACAACAAAGTTGCCACAGTCATCATTGCCACTTATACAGGATCCTTTTTGGAATACTAAGAACTGAAAAAACTGCAATGATAGAATATTTGCCCTTACCATGGTGAACGCAAAGTCATGTCTCAATACAGAAAAAAGAGGAAGTTTTGCCTATGCTACAGCATACTACACCATCAACATTAAAAAAAAAATTGTCTGTTTTAATGCGTTTTTTTAAGGATGAACTTCACGAACATCAAATAATAGTTCTTTTCATGATGTAAACTTAATCAAATGCAAAAAAAACCCCACCTCCCATCCTGTTATTCTATGTAGGTCGGTTTTTTTCTTTTGAAAAATAAATTCTCAGTCTCTTTTTCACTCTCCTTACATCTACTCCATGGAAAAGCCTTTCTTTCTAACTGCTCTCAAGAGAAAAGAGCCAAATAACTTGCACTGAATGTTTGTGCCTATGCAACAAATTTTTTTTTAACAACTTTTTGTTAGGTGAGAAATCCTTAATTCACAATAAAATTTAAAGCTGCTTTAATAACCTTTAATAATCTTTCAGAATACACATAAATTAGTATACGTCGAATGTCTTGAGCAACATACATGATAGTCAGCCAGCTACAAAATAAAAAATAAAAAAACCCCACAAAAACAATTTATTCTTACCTTACTTCTACTTTCTGTGTCCTCCCTCAATCTGTTTTCACAGCAACAGTTCTTTAACCAAAATATTTTGTAAAAGACAGAGACTCCTTAGAGTGCAGTCATTCTTCAAACTCAACTGAGCTGCCACAGAGCAATAGGACTCAGTTGTGTTCAGTTGCCACATGCTACTCCTTCAGTCCTCCTGCCTCTCTCATTGTCCTGTGGATCACATCATAAGCATGTATGAGACAATATCCTCTGGCTGATCCTCATGTCCTCCTCTCATGTCAATAGGCAAGCCTGAAACTATGCACAACAGTGTTGGCTACACTGGTTTGGTACTCAGGGACTCAAATTGAATGTCAGTGAGATAACAGCTATGGGCAAGTCTAGTTGCACACACCTACTGTTGGCCATTGCTTGTCAAGAAAATTATAGCAACAGGTTTATTACTCACAAAATAAAAGTACTGTTGTCGTTTAAGCCGGCAGGTAGCTAAAACAACCACACAGCCCGTCACTCACCCTGTCCCACCCCTAGCAGAATGGGGATAGAATAAAAAAAAAAAGGTAGAACTTGTGGGTTGAGATAAAGACAGTTTAATAGGACAGAAAAAATATAATAATAATAGTAATAATAATGATAAAAGAATATACAAAAAAAGTGAGGCACAATACAATTGCTCACCACCCGCTGACTGATGCTCGGTCAGTTCCCGAGCCATGGCACCTCCCCAGCCAGCTCCCCCCAGTTTATGAGCATGACATCGTATGGTATGGAATGTCCCTTTGGCCAGCCTGGGTCAGCTGTCCTGGCCGTGCCCCCTCCCAGCCTCCCGTGCACCCCCTGCCTGCTCGCTGTCAGGCCAGAGCTGGGAAGCTGAACAGTCCTGGACTGCTTAGCAACAGCTGAAAACATCACTGTGTTATCAACATTATTTCCATCCCAAATCCAAACCACTGCACTATATACCAGCTATGAGGAAGAAAATTAACTCTATCCCAGCCAAAACCAGAACAAGTACAAATAGCACCATTTAGTTAACAAATCTGATTTTGACAACATGTTTCCCTAGTGCTGAAGTGAAAATTATATATAATTGCAAGACCGAACTAAAAATGTTCCAGTTTTACAGTCTGGAACTGTGTCACAGTCAATGTACAGAAATACAACTATAATATTCCATGTATTTACTTATATTACTCTTATTAACTGAACTGCTACATGAGCTAGAAAGAATATAGTTTGACTGTTTTCAGTCTGCATGTGCATTTTCAAGATTATCTGCTTTTTTCAAAATAATATATAAATACAATAGTTTTGATGAAGAAAATTTCCATAAGATTTTTTTAAACTATTGTTTTATAGTAACTTTTCCTAACACATGACTGTAACTCATATGTTTATAAAGAATAACAACAAAGTTTATCTCTATATCACTTTTATTTTCCTGGATGGACTTCAGACAGTAAAACTGACATTTAAGATACCCTGTCCCCACTGATAAATTACATGACGTAGATTATAACTATTCTGAGAAGAAAAATAAATTATAATAGTAAAGAAATACTCTGTTCTCAGATTTGTTATTCCCTTCTGTTAGTTTCCATCCTGAAAAAAATTCATCACTTGGTATGAACTAGAGTTTGTTTCAAAGGTATCTAATATTAAACTGCAATTGTATTAATCTTTAATTATTTTTATAATCATCACAAAATGTCATCTGAGAAATTAAAATAAAATCCAATTTGAGGAATCTATTTATAGCCATAAAACCTAAGAATTGTTCTTAGTCCTTGGCTACTTGGATAGAATTTTTTCCTAAAATAATAGAGCAGAAAACTCATGAGTGCTACTCATTAGATTGTCATATTCTGAAATGTAGAGAGTGAAAATTACTCTGAGCTGTAACAAATAGAAAAAAGTCAATTAAAACATAAAAGTTGATTCATAGTTCTGAATGCCAGCACAATCATTTTGATGCGGGCTCCTCTGAAGACATTATTAACATACCAACAAAAGTTATTTCCATAACTTCTATAACTTCTGATTGAGTTGGAATATCTTTTTAGAAACACATCAGGTTTGGGGTTTTTTCCCCCAGTAATAAAAAAATCCACCACTTCCTCAGTCAAGTTGTTTCAACTGTTAATTATTTCACTGAGAAAAGCAGCACACTGTTTCTGATCTCAGTTGGTCAATTTTCAACTTCCAACAAAGATATCATTATGTTTTCATTCACTGACACCAGAAGTTTTTGTTTGATGTAGATGCTTTCAGTCTGTGACAAAGGCAGCTCTTAAAGTTCTTTTTTTCCTTAGTCTTACATCACAAAACTTATCTTTTTAGACCCTGAGTATTTGTTGTAAATCATCAACTCTTTTCAGCTTGTCATCAGTCTTCCAGACTCTTCATTGTCTAATTAAAGCAAATACCAGTACAGCAAAATTTAATTAGGCTCATCTGTTTAGTTAAAACTACATCAAATACGATGTCAGACACTAAGAATAAATATGAAAATAATGTTTCCAATTGCACAGATTAGGAAAATTGATACAGAAATAGTCTTATTTAATCTTTCCAAGGGTCTTCAGGATCTTTGCCATCACCCCAAAGTCTATTCCTTCTGCATTGCATCTAGTCCAACAGCTATGATAGCCATTCTTTTAAAGTAATATGCAGTACAACCAGTTGCACTGGTAGCCCTGAAAAAGATGAAGCAAAATTATGCTCAGCTGAGCAGAAGCTATTATTCAGAGTAGGCACGCCATACTCGATTTATTTTTAGTCTTAATACAATGCTCTCAGAGAAACAATAAAGATAGGTCTAGCAAGACAACTGTGCATTTCATATTTCTCATTGTATGATGGCTAAAGAGATGGATAAACAACTTCAAAGAACAGAGGCACAAGAAATTTCATGTTAACAATGGGAAATTCCAGTTCAACCTAAGAGAAACAGAGAGGAAAAAGTGAAAAATAATATGCTAATATGGAAAAACAGCCGAGAATAATTTTATTTTGAAATTATAAATAATGTATTTTACTCTGTGGTTTGACAAGATATGCCTTCATCTTCCTTTTCCATTTGCTCAAACATATAGATCAGGATTCATAAAATAAAGATTTGAAAGACAAAATCTATTATTACGCTAGAGTTTTAAAAAGTAATATAAACATTCTGCTGCTCTAAAACATTGTCCAGTGATGAAGCTAGTAGCCTGGCACACAAAGTACCTCTGTAGGTATGAAATGCAACAGAGTGTGATCTGTCTAGTGTAATCGGTACTGGGACAGCAGGTTGGTCTATATAAGTAATAGCAGGTAGCACACTTCAAAGTTAGTATGTGAGAATCTCAGTGAAACCATTTTTAAGTATAGGCAACTGAGAACACAAGTTGGAGAAGACAAAAGTTTGGCTGCACCCTAAGTTTTTCATTTGGGCTTATTAACCTGATATAAATACACTTTTTAATTCTAGCAAACTTAACAAGCCCAGAGCAAAAATTACAAATACAACTCCACTGTTGTCCCTATTATAGGGGACATGTATGTATAAGCACATTGTTTTGTGACTGGTCCCCACCCCTGAGTTCTCTGTCTCAGAAGATCTTAGTAAGAGTTAAGCCAAATAATCCAGAAAGCATGTTGGAAACATACAAGTCCAGGTCTCTGGCTCACTTAAGCATGCAGGTCTTCCTTCTAATAAGGAACAGTTCCCCAAAGTTAGAAAATAGAAAAAGTCTCAGTGTAAGTAAGTAATAATGAGAGTTTTATCAGATAGGTGGCAAAAAGAAAAATGTAACTACTCCTCTTCTGCTACACAAAGGCCACTGAGGATCAGACTGAGTTGTTGCCCTAGCTTGCCATCGACGAATCCCTACAGAACTGTATCTTAATGGACAAGAAACCATTTGTGCTGCCCCAGTACTTCTAGCACAGGCCTCTGCTGCCTTTGCTGTCTGTCTCTTTTTGGCTTGCAGATACACTGCCCAAGGAAAGAAAAAAACCCAAACAAAACCAAAACCAACAAACCAAACAACCCCACCCACCCCCCCAAAAAAACCCCAACACCAAACAACAGGGAAAAAAACACCAAATCCCTTTCCTTTAGCAGGAAAAACCTGCACTGTCATTTCTGAAAATAACACCTAGAAAATGGAAGTGACCAAATGTGTATTGTATTCTTCAGACTAAAGACATTTCAATCTGAACTTCTGGTGTAACGAAATGTTTTCCTTTTCTAGGTTGTTTTACAGACTTCAATCTTTGGACATGTCTTTTTGCAATATACAGAAAAAAGTCAGCATGTTAAGCACCAGACTGCTTTTGTAGCTTTTATTTGTGGGCCATGAAAAATGCCTTTCTACACAATATTCACAATCTATTTCAACTTACTTTTGGTTCTTTTTTTTATTCAGATAAATTGTTTCAGATTAAAGTACTTACGAAATTGATTCAAAGAACAATAAAAGTGCTTTTACCAGTACTTGCTGCTTAGTTGGACTTTGGCATTTGGTGATGCTTCTTTTGTAGCAAGCAATTTAGGGCTAAGCTGTTACATGTAAAGAAATATCTCAAAGATCCAATTTTTCTTTGATGCTCATGGCCCACAACATAAATTAAAACCTGTGGGCTTCTTTGGTATTGCTGGTTTCCATTTTTATCCTTCAGTATTTAGTTAAAATACCACATATAACTAAAAAACCTACACCAGCTTTGCTAATTTAATCTTTGTGTGTTTATGGAAGCAATTAAAAATAAAAATGAATTGCTCATGGTCTGCCCTTGGAATTTATGTTAAGCTAAACTTCCTGCTGTCATCTTCTGATAGGGCAGAACTAATTTAATGCTGTTCTACTGAGTTATTATAATGAAAAACAGACCACAAAAAACATCAATTTGAGAATTACATGAGTTTTACATGAAAATAAATCTCACTTTATCTTTGCAGAAGTCTGTGCTCAAGTAAGGTCTACCTGAAATCCTGCATATGGAGTGGAAAACTGAGTCTGTATTTGGTCCATATAGCTGAGACCTGAACATCTGAAGCCAAACCTCATCTGATCACCTACATTCTTTACAGTGAAAGCCATACCCTACCATTTAAATTCATACATATTAAAAATTACTTAGATATTCCTTTGTGCATTGACTTGACATCTTCAGGCTTCTGTGGAAACACAATGCATCATAGGACTGCAAATTGCAGAAACCTATCCTTAAGTAAAACAACTAAAGAAGGAAAGAACTGAATAAATAAAACCTTTTATTATATTACTTTATTTTAGACAATCACAGTGAAGAAACAATTTATGCTTTGGTCAGAAACTCATTTTGCAGATGAGCAATTAAGATATTAAACCTTTCCTAAAGAAGGGGTAGGGGGTGCTGGTTTGTTTTATTTTGATTTGTGTTGGGGTTGGGTTTGGTTGTTTAGGGGGTTTTTCTGAAGTAGAGGATTTGTACAGATTGATGAATTTTGGAAAAGTTGACTCTAAAACATTTAGTAGTTTGAAATACTGTTGCCTTCGCAGGCGTGGCGACCTGGT
>NW_010512392.1:0-63636 GCF_000687285.1 Phaethon lepturus
CCGGGCCCTGAAGCAAGGTCAGCACCTGAGCGAAAAAGTGCTGGCTGACATGGAGGTTAGAAGGAAGCTTTCTGAAGGCTTTTCAGTTAAGATGTACTGTTCGGAAACTGTAGCACATTGAGATGTGTTCACATCAGCCTGAAGAGCTTTAGGATGGATAAGCTCCTCAGCATCCAGGCTCAAAAACTACAGCCACTTCAGGGTCTAGTAGGCTCTGCCTTGTGCTGTCAGATGATGAGCTGGCCTCTGAGGCGCACTCCATTGTTACCTCTCCTTTCTAGTGCAGCGTATCCTGGCAGGAAACACAGCCTTAAGGCGTAGGAAACTCTGGCTTCCAGAGAATAGAAATACTTGCTCTTCCTGGGGAACAGCCCTATACTACAGCAATAAGAAAAGATTCGATTTTCAATAGGGGGGGGGGGGGGGGAAGGGCAACACAGACGCCACCAAGATGACTTGTGAAACGTTAAACTGCCGGATGGAAAGCTGTGCACAGAACGGGAGCACTGCTATTCTCGTCACCACACAGAAGCGGCCAAGAGCAGCGCGCCCAGGCCTGGCTCATAGCGGCAGCGAACCTCTGAGCTCCCCACCGCAGGACCAAACCTGGCGTCCGTGCCTGCGTAGCTGTGTGCGTGTAAGGTGACCAGGGACACAGCACGACCTCAGGCTTGCACTACGTCTGTTTCACCTAAAACCAACACCCCGGCACGTAACATTTTAAAAGACTGCCACTTGCCTTCAGGATGCCAGCCCTTAGAAGAGAGGGAGGGAAGAAGGAGAGTATCTAAAAAAATTATTCTCAAAGCAAGGTGTTTTCATTTTTCTCAATCATTAAGGGATCTTGCAGCTCCCTAACAGAACTACTTAGTATTTTTTACTTGCTATATTTCAGACAGTCTGACTGCATAGATTACTTTTGTATAGCTAGAACCCACTAAACTTTTCAAAGCACATTTTAAAGAACTCTTTTAAGAACATTTTGATAGATGTTCAAGACCCTTATGAAAGTAAAGGATACTATTTGCTCATTGAGTCAAGGTGGATTGACAGAACTGTTAGTATTTAACTTCTACCATCATAATTCAAAATAAAAAATAAAATGGTAATTCCCATTAAAATACCGGTTCTACAACAAGCACACAACATTTGCTAGGGTTCTTTTTTTCATGCACTACATGAAAATAAGTTTTCTCTTAAAAACAAAACATCTTGCACACTGCAATATAGAGTGTTTTTTCACTCTTAAGAGTCTTTTTCAAATATAACAGTTCAGAAATTAATGGTTTATTTTGGTTTTGCTTAATGTTAATGCTGCAGTGAGGCTGGGATCACAGAACTCTGAGAAAGAGGGCAGCAGCTTCAAGGAAATAGAAACTCTGAGAGATTGAAATACCATAAAGAGCTTTGGCAGCAGGTGCTCAACTCAGAATGATGGTTCAATTTCAGTGGAACTTTTAATAATAATCTGAAAAACAGGCTGGATAAGAAAGGACACAACCACCACAGGGGATACAGAAAGCCACAAGACTTCTACTGAATAGAAATGACAGCGGCAAGAATGAGCCAAATCTTGTCTGCTGCCATGCCTCTACCACTATCCCTCCTCAGTGGGACTGCTCATAGCCACTCAGACTGGTACTGCCTCATTATTCATTTCATGCGCCTTTCTTCTACCATCTCTCTTGTTTGGTTGGGGGTTTTTTTACATTATACACAAAGAGATTGACATTTTTATAAGAGACAGTCTTGTTGTCGTATATAAGTACGTATATATAAGTATTAATAATATAATATAATATATAAGTATTAGTTCTGTCCTAATGTGGTCCTGGCTGCAGGATATGAAACCAGAAAAAGCTTCTTGCCTGTTGCAGTTCATCTGCAATAAAATAACTGTCCGCACAACTCGTACGTTTTTTTTCACATGCAGGCAGATAAACTTCAACTAGGTGACTCTTCTGAAGACTACAAGTTCTTGGAATGAGAATGTGAAAGGATTTGCAGAAGCAGAATTGCACCAAGCACAAACTGTACCAGTAGCATGCACTAAATCAACCAGTCTGTGTATTACTATTTAATTATTTTAGGCCTCCCACAGACTACAAATACAGTAATCTTGATAAGTTATCGTAGGTAACAAGATGTTTTATCTAACTGTAGACAACTGTCAGGTAAGTTTGGTGGCCCCGAGTCCGTAATTTAGTCTTTAAAAACAGTTTGTGTTACTTCTAGCTGCTTAGTGCCAAGAACGCTCTGTGATAGGCAAAATGGTACCAACAGGAAGAAGCACCCTTTCTTAACTTACAGCCTTGTTTCACTAGAAGTGCTGTCAGTATGTGAGATAGTACCAACCTATAAACAGCCAGAACAATCATGAACATATTCTAGATCAAGCAAATCAGTTCAAAACTTGAAAGATTATCTGGAAAACAACAAAGATTTTCTCCACAGAGCTGTAAATAATCAAATTCACTTTGAACCATTCCATTCCTTTGAGGGGAAATAGGCAGCACATGAACATCTCCTGAGTTTTGTTTAAAAAGAGAAAAACCCAAGTACAAGTCTAGCTTTGTATTATTTTTTAATTATTAATCACTATTCAACAGCAACAGGTTTATTACACTATAATGGCTTCTTCTTGCCAACCAGGCTTTTGCTACTCTTTAGAAAACAAACTGAGATGGAATTCTAGCCAAATTAGAAATCTATTCACAACATTTTGAATGAGAAGTCCAGAACATACAAGTCATTTCCTTTCAGTAATCCATGAATAGAATGAACTGAAACACAGAACTCAAAAGTATAGACAAAACACGGCCTGCATCATTATGACTATGCTGAGAAAGTGTCACACCTTTAACCACTGCTTTGTCAATATGATTGCTGGACTTTTCATACATGGGTAGTTCAGCTTGAAGTCACGGATACCATCACAGCTGCTGTCACAGTTATCACTAGGCTCAAGGAGAAGCCTGAATGCATCACCTATGTACTGTAAGCAAACGGTGCTCTAAGAGCACATGCCTGCTGTTAGAAACCTCTCCACACCATACCAGGGAACATGTGTCTCTTCTGTGTATTTGCAAATATGCCTTAAGAGGAATGGTAAGAAAAGCTGAAAGAAAAAATAAGAAGTGCACAACTAATACTAAAACACATCTTTAATACTTTTCTTCATGATAAAATATGAACAAATCAAAATATCAATTTGCACATGAATAGTCATCTCAGTCCATAATTCATTTAAATTACAACACAGTGATTCAAGGATTATTGGTAGAAGTTGCACAGCTAGGTTTCATATTCCATCTGCTCTTAATAAGCAATTTAGAAAAATGTTATGTAATTAAACTAGGAATATTGGAATGGGAGACAGAGAAAAAAAGTGATTTAACTATTTGCAGCTTTTATCTGTTGCTTTCACTGAAATGTGTCTTGTAAAATTAGAAGAAAAGCGTTCCTGACTTCAATGAATGATGCACACGTGATTTCTTATAGGAGTGTTTAGTTTTTAATATAAAGTTTTTTAGGCTTTGTTTCCCACCATCTTTGCTTCTAATGCTATGAAAAACTTGTAGATCATTGCTTGGGGAGCAGAGCCAACACAAATGGACAGACTCTTACCCCAGATTCATATAAACACACAGACTCAGAGCATCTAGATGGTAGTTCATTTTGAATTTTTATTTTATTGCTGCCTCAGAATTTGTTTACTTAAGTGTCCTCATCTACCATGTTGATTTGGTTTTTATGAGATCTATATCATAATCCACCCTTTCTAAAGAGAAAGGAAGCTAAATGAGCTACATCTGCTTCGATAAATTGTCAGAGTAGCAGCTTTTAAGTGTTCAAAAAAGAATTATTGTCAGGTTGGGTCAGCAGCAAATAGCAACAAATGTGATTATTTCATTAAAATATAAAAGTCACTCTTTGTAAGATACTAAAAAGAAAAGTGACTATGAAAGCTATATATCCACATTGGCTTTGTCCACCCATTTTTCTTACAATAACTGTATAATATATTCTCTTGCAACATTGGACTATGAAATTATAATGAAAGGAGTTGCTGTTAATGCTCTAAAACCTATTTTATCTTCTTAAGATTCTTAATATCCTAGATAATGTGTAAACAGACTGCAATAAAACTTAGTGATGTAGGAAACTGCTTGCAATATCTATGTTTACTTTGTAGGTTGTGGCTAGCTAATAATGGAAAAAAGATCAGTGGAACAAAGGAAAGTAGGCAGCAGTGCTACTCACCTGCCAGTGGAGGATTATATTCCAGATCAAACCAAGGGTCAGTTTATGATTTCCATCCACAATGTCTGAGCTCCCAATATTTACCAAATCAACCTATTAAAGAAACAAAAAAAAAGTTTGCATAAGCTTAATAGCAAGCAAACAAGGTTGGTGTTATTTTCATGCATTTGGTGTTCAACTCTCTGTGGTGAGGGAAAGGGAGGATTGGACTAGGGTAAACGTCTCATTTGGTTTCTGTTGTTTAGTAAACATTCAACTTGTTTTATAAATGGTGCAGTTAATGTTTTGTCAAAAAGCTAGCAGTCATCTAGAGTTCCAATTATTCCAGTTATAGTGTGTTGTGAAAACTTGCAATTAAAAGTAATAGTTAATAATAACTTAAAAATTTTTTATATTAAGCCTTTACAATTACAAATCACAAAAGTGATGGGTGACACAGAAAACCTCCTGTATTATGCTCCATACTTTATATAACATACTTTGCTGAAAGCTACACACACATCTAGACACTGTAAGAACCTACAAACCCAAGATATTATTCTTCGTATATAGATTATAATAGAACTTATTTTTCCTTAATTAAATTTTACACTGTATAAGGCAAGGCAGTATGTGTTCCAGAGTACAGAGAAACTAATGTTGTGATCTACGTCTTTTCCACATTGCTTGTCCAGTAATGTTGTTTTCCATAATTATATTATGCATTTGCAACTTCATAATGCATCAGCATTTTTCACCCAGGAATATTCTTCCCTTCACATGTGAAATGATCCTTCACCCTCCTCTATTTTTTATGTATTTAGATAAGAAAGCCAAATTCAAGAATGTGAGTGCAAGACAATACAAGCTAAGACATGGCACTTTTGGATGGGAACTATGACTCTTACTTTGCATTCTCACTGCTTCATAGATGCAGTTTTTCATGGTCAGAACTGATACTTATATGAGCATTCCCCATTCTTTCACAAATACAGTCTCCATAACTCTACTGCACTTCTGAAGTTATTTGAAGTTACATCTGTAGAATGACTAAAGGTTTTGCACACTTGGAACACGCCTCTTTTTTTTTTTTATTTCAATGCATCTATGTACTTCTACTAATCACATACAAAGTAGATAATTTGTCAAGAACTCTAAAAATCTCTAAGAACCTTTTCTTTAAGAATTCATCATTTTTGTACTAAAAGCATATGAGACTGGCAATTCATTTTAACAAACAGTGTCTTGGAACATTTCCCAAGTGGAACTTGGACTTTATATCCTAAATTTCAAATGGGGTCCATGGAGCAAGTGACCCACTACAAAGCTTATTAAGATATCACCTACATGTCCTACAAGCCACATCCTCCATCTGTTTTTGGCAATGAAAGCCTGAATACACAGACCCTATATCTATTTTATTGAAACAGAGAAACACCTCCCAGTTTGCCTCAGTGTTGACTGAGGCTGTATTGGGGCAACCCCTCACCTCAACACTTTCAGCTTTCCATGGGAAAAAAAATAAATCACTAAAATGGACTGAGTGGAAGGAGCAGCGTTTTTCAATCTGTTACCACCCAGATGACTGCAGAACCTCAGAGCAAGGATGGCACATGCCAGCAGAAAAATCTAGATTACTCTCAGGCTTTAAATTCCTTTAGAACCATTGATTTTGCATTCCTGAAGTCCCATAGAAATCACTCTTGAGATGATTTTGAAGATTGAGGAAACTACTTCAGAAGCAAATCTTTTGACTTTATACTAATTTGATACGGTATATATACACACTATATTAATTTTATATTGTGTATAGCTTATAAGGCTTTCATTACATTAATATAATGGCCACTGGATGACCACCTAATTTCCTAAAAGAACATTTTTTCTTCTATATTTTTCAATTGGAATACTCTCTGTTTTCATTCTGTACTTGAAAAGGACCAGTTGCGTTCTGGAAACTGAATGAACAGCACATTAATGGATTTAGCTGATATGTAGTGAATAAATACTTTTAAAAGCATTTACTATGAAAATTTGTAACTATATTCCAGGTATGCAATGAAAACCTTCTTGTATACGGTGAAATAAGGTATTGGTGTGGGGTTTTTTCAACAATGTCAAATATTGAAGATTTTGAAGGATTAGAAACTTTGCCTTCTACTTATTTACATGAAATTCCATTTAAAAAAAAAAGGCTGGAGGTCTTTATGCCAGTTTTATAAGGTGACTTTCATTTATGCACAAATCTTTAGATGGATAAGCATTATCTTACATTTATAAAATCGATAATTTTATTCAGCAACTGAACTCAAGCATGTTTAGTGACCTACTGCAGCTATCAAGAAATACAATATAATAAGCAGCACAGAATACATTATCACTGTTCCATCACATCTTACTGTTAAGTTTAAGCAAATGTTGTAGTTTATTTGAATTTATTCTTGAGGAGGAGATATGATATAATTAGTTGCCCACTGAAAATGTCTGCTAAAGTTATGGGTCAATTAGAATGCTTGGATAAGGAAGACATTATGAGAATATTTACTCAAAAATGATGCACAGGATACTGGCTTGAAAAGTCAATCTTGACAAAGTAGAATGGAAAGTGGTTTTGATATGATTAATTTCCTTAATGTTATGAACTATAAGGAACAGACATCAACAAAAATTTATCAAACAGTCTTGTAGGAAAAGCCTCAGTTTTTCAGACTTCATAATCATCAGAGCTTGTGAGTAGGTATTTTGATAGGTAGCACCTTCTAACCAGGTATGGGTGACTTCTTGTAGTTAATCTTTTAAAATGTATGCATTATCATAAAATCGTGCACATTGATCAGTCTTCAGATAGCATCCGTTATAGATATATTATTGAAACATTTGCTGGCAGTGGATTTTAAACTCTTTGATATACATTCCATCCTGGTGCTGAACAACAAAGTATCTATGTCACATTAATAAAACTGCCTTGACTCTAGTAATTGTACACTATAGGCCAGAGTTTGATCCAACACTTACAAAGCATTAAGTATGCTATATATAGGAAGTTCTGACCCTGTCCAGCTGATTACTTACATTATTTCTCTGCAAAACCTGCAGTGCTTTGTTGACATTGTTCAGAGCATGAACTCTTGTGGAGCCCTTTTCTTTTGCCTACAAAGAAAATAAAAGAAATTTGATTGCCCAGAATCAGAAACTAGAATACACTATATGTAACCTAAATCTTATATTGCACTCATAGTTTTCTATTTCATAAGCTTATGACAACAACAGTGAGAATATTACAAAACATTTTGCATACGCAGCTTCCCAATATGAAATAAAGGCAATTGTGAAATAAACGGAATCCACAGTTGGAAGGTAATTTGGTATCTTGACATTTTTCAGTGAATGCATCATTGAAATGTGTATAAAATCAGGTAAAACTCCTGATTGTTTTTATTATGATTAGTCGTCTTCTCCATGGGACAATTTAGGAACATTACTATGATGACCAAACAGATAAACATTAGTTTATTTAATGTTTATTTACAAATATATTCTCTCTGGATCTTGATTCTCAAACTCCCAGCCTGTTTCATTACTCTTTTATGATAAAGTTTCCAAGAAAGATCCCAAGCTCACAAAGTCCAAGCTAGAACACAATAGAGGGATATTTAAAAATATGTGTGATGGGTCGCTTTAGAATTTGCAGGTTAATAAATGCAAGCTGTTCTCTCTTTTCAGACATTTAGAACTCCAATACATGGACTGTAAGTATGAAATTTATTAGAAAAATATTCTAATTCTGCACATAAAATTCTATGCCTTGTATTTGGCACAAACATTTAGTGATAAATAATTTCTGAATTCCAGCTAAAATATAAATATCTAAATGAACCCTGCCTCAGTCTTGTTTCCCTTTGCCACACTTCCTTAATAAGTGCATACAACAAAGTAGAATAATTTCATTTCAAATATATGCCTAGCTCTTGTTGCAATGTTTCCTCAATTAGAAAAGAAAGTCAAAAGTATTCAGATTCCTAAAAAATACTATTTCCACAGGCCCTCGTCAATGGCTGAAATTAATGAAGACCACCTACTGCAATTATCACAACATCAAGATTTCAATATACAGTAAACATGGTAATATATACATACAAGTTTTTGGCCTGTAAGGCATTCCAAGAGCTCCAGAAGTCTTCGTCCATCTCGAAAATCATTAAAAAGGTCTTCAATGTAACGTCTTCCAAACTGAAATGAAACAATGGCTTTAGTTAGTTCGAACACCAAAAGAAGGAAGCATCAAATTTCTAAATTAAGACCAGAAAGCTGTAAAAGCCACTTTCTTGCAAAGTGGTGTATTCTATCTGTGTAAATACACTGTGCTAATAGTAAATATGAAAGGTATGATGCAAAGTAAAGGAGGAAAATATCTTACAACTAAACTAATAAGGTTCCTACACATACATATGTTTTTAATAGGGTTCATTGCATAAGATTGGTGCCTACCTTATTTCAAGTACTTTTCTTATGGTAAGGAAGGTACATCCTTTATTTCCTCTTAAAATTATCCTATTGATGTAATTTGTGAGAAAATGCTGCACATCCAATAATTTCTAATTTACGCGCACACACTATTAATTCAAACACTTAAGTCAGAACTAATTAATGAAGACAGAACACAAACAGGACTTGGCAAATCAAGGTGCAGTTCATGAGAAAAATAGGAAAAATAAATTTCTAAATGAAAAAGAAAACCAAACACCCAGAGTGAGTTATCAAGTTTAAGTGCCTAGTAGGTGTTCTTTCATGTGGCAGAAAAAACCTAGGAATTACACAGAGGTAAGTTGCATGTTTATTCTTGTGAAGTCTAAGAAATGTATCTATGTTAATAGGACATACATGGAATTGTACTGAATCAGGGCCTTATTATCACAAGTGGTTACAACACAATTCAGTTTTTGTACGTAGCATCAGCGAAAGATGAGAGGAAATACTTGGAATTTTCCTCCATGTGACAGTGGTAAAAAAAGATTTACTTTTTCTAAAATTCAAGCCAAGTTTCTGATCTGATGCTTTGACTAATGCATTAGATTTTAATAATATAGAAATATAATTCTGTATAGTTTAGTCAATGTGCATCTTTTATGTGCACCTATAAATTTTGGCATATTTTTGTATGTATAGGAGCTATTGAGAACCACAATAAAAACCAGTGATTATTTTGTGCAGTGTCAAGTACATTCGCATGTCCATATTCTTTCTAATTTGTGAAGTTTCACAGACACTTTGATTGATTTGAGAGGCAGCATCATATTTTAATTTGCTAGAATTGACACTATGCTAACCTACATTGTACATCTTCCGTTTTTACCACAGAACAATGTAGAACTGGGAATCTATATTACACAGAAAACATTTGCTTTCCTGTCAGCAGTGTTGTTTTGGTACTCACTGCAACAGTCATTAGAGCTAGCTGGGAATTTTATGAAAAACATATTTTGTCAGAAAGTATCAATTCCTTCAGAAGGTTTCTTAAACAGAGGACAGGTTCCAGTGCTAGACTCATTTTTTCCTCAATCAA
This sequence comes from Phaethon lepturus, assembly GCF_000687285.1. NCBI lineage: Eukaryota > Metazoa > Chordata > Aves > Phaethontiformes > Phaethontidae > Phaethon > Phaethon lepturus. The sequence continues at coordinate 9,806 of NW_010512392.1, forward strand.
TAAATATTTATGTGTACAGCACAAACTTTAGTACCATTGGCTGCTCTGGCATGACTCTTACCCTCTTCCTTCCTCTCTAAGTGCTCTGCTGAGGCAAGAGATCCTTTCAATCCCTTCATTGTTTCGTAAGGTTTTGTTTCTGTTGCATGGAACAAACAAATCCAAAACATCAAAAATTTTCTACAGCGGTGGGAGTCCTTGCTTGCTAGCCAGCTTTCAAATCCTGCACAACCCATTCCAACTAAGATCTAATTTCTAGTTAACATATATGCTGCCACTTGACTACCTAAAATATCTGAAAACCAGTACTGAACAGATTCCCAATTGATTTACTCACCCCACTCAACCTCTTGAATTATCAGTTTAACTAATAATACTCAGCAACTCTATCTCCTGCCTTGCATTTAGTATGAGAAGTAGTTTTGATATTTTTTTTTAAATTATCGTATGAACAATCATGTTCCATTATGCAACTCAAGTCATGCATGGTATTCCTGAAGTTGTCTATTACATATTTTATACTGCACAAATTTAAAATTAAAACATATGATTACATCAGAGAGACTTTATTTTGTTCCCTAATCATGCAAACAAAAGTCATTTTTGTGGAAGGGAAGCAAAAGACCTATGCACTTCTAAGGGAACATTTTAACATTCTTTAGAAAATTGAAGTGATCAATAGATGCTTCAGTAACACTATGAAAGACTTGTGCCCATAATGTTATTGAAACACTTCAGGAATATGAGCACAATGACATTTTGATAATAGAATATAGTCATACTGTTTTGTATCACAAATGAAAAATAGAACTAGCCTTCATAACTGCCTGTGTGTCTGTCTTTCCTTTTTGCAACATTTAAGCTATTCATAAAGTTTAGGTTGAAATCCATCTAGGACAGCCAAAAATTCTGCTTGAGAAAATAACATGCAGGGTCTTTTTGATAAAGCTTTCAGAAAGAAAATGAAGACATAACATGGTAGCATCTTCATCAGGGCATATTAATTACAAATGTATTACCAAGTAAACCTTAAAACAAAAGTTACTATTGATTTCTTAGGGCCTTGGAAGTATACCTTCCACTAGTCAGCAAGTAAAAGTACCTTAAGACACCCTATACTGCTGCCACACATATCCTCCTGAACCTGAGGAAGGTTGCTGTTTTTCTGGAAAGAGGGTAATTAAGTCTTCTTTCTCAAATAGATTGATGTCTTCACTGGATCAACATTGCAGTAAGTCTTCAGAAGCAAGGGGCTCAAAGGTGCATCAAATAAATTCATTGTGTCATTGAAAAGTGTCTGTTAAGTTGTATGAAGCTTTGAAAACAATGTAAAAGCAAGCATGGCTAGTCAATTACAAAATTCTTGTTGAAAATAACCTTGTTTGAAACTTTTTTTAGGTTGTGACCTACAGCCACTGCCCTTTACTTACAGAGGAATGAAAATTTTCAGAAATATCTCCTGTGCCGCTTGCACGCATTTTGATTTGTTACTCCCCTTATATTACAAACTTATCCATAAGGTCATTTTAAAAAATGCCCAAAGCAGCTGCATACTGGATTGTTAGTTAACACTTAGTTTTTATTCTTAAAAGTCACAATGATGGAAGAGATGGGGAAAACAAGAGAGAGTACAGGGCAGAGGAAGGACTGCAGATACCGCCCGTGAAGCACAAGGCGAACTTTCATCAGTGTGGTACTAATTCTCCAACTGGTAGTTTGACTGGCAGCAATGTGAAACTAGAGATAACTGTATGATCTATTAGCTATCTATAGCATTAGTTAAGTAGATCAGCAAAGTATCATCTCTTTCTTCCTTACTTATTTTTTTCAGGGACACCAACAATTAACGGAAGGATTTGGGAATTAGCGAAAGGGGTGAAAAGGACAATGAGAAAAAATATACAGAATAAAGAAAAAAAAGGAATAACTGTAAAATTTAAATTTAAAAAAAAAGAAAGAAGCAGAAATTACTTTCTAGAAGTAGGACTAACAAAAGAAAAATCTAAGATAGGAACTTGTTAGATTCTTCATGACTAGAAAGACTCTAGGGATTTAAGTATATGGCAGTTTTATGTATTATTTTAACCTACTGTCTTCGTGTTAAATAAAGGTCAAAACACAGACAATTTTCTTGGTTTAGCTGATATGGTTGTCGGCTGCAGCTTCTGATCTTTACATAAAATAAGGGAACCTGACAGAAATCCAAGGTATTTATTTTAAAAGAAAACAAAAAATGTAATAGAGAAGGGAAGATAAGATTCCTGTTTTATCACGGATGAAATTAACTCTCACACTTAAATAAAGTCTGAGAAAAGCTCTGACTAGAATTCAAAAAATACTTTGCATGGCAAAAACCCCCACACTACCATGGTCAACTACAGAAGCCCTAGTCTTAGAATTACAGGGTAACATACAATTAACATCTCAGGAAAACACGGGCACTTGCAGCAGAGACTTCCTCCAGGTGTTACAAAAGAGTGAAGCACACTTAGAGTATTCCATGTGCTAACTCAACTGCATGTATATATGCACATGCATGTACATATTCTAGAATGCTCTCAGTATTAATTACATGGAAATAATATCTCAAGTGTATTAGTTATTTTCCAAACTCAGTGAGCAACTGAACCAATTTTATGCCAAAAACCGTTCCCTAAAAAAAAATAAAAGCAGACAGAAAAGAAAGGAAAGAGAAAATCAGGAAATCAACTGAAAATAAGTATTGATAGATAAATGTAGTTGCAAATTATTAGGTGTGAATATGTAGATATCTCAAAACATCTCACTACTGTCTACTTTCATTGTCGTCCCTGTGTTCTTCTTTCCAAAGACTCTATATTAGACCTCATTCTCTCTATGTAAATTTAATAAATATATTTTATCAAACAAGTAAATTATTTAATCATTCATCAGATACATTATGGAAGAAGTTAATACTGTGAGAAGTACTACATAAAAAGCCAGTATTCCATGAAAAACTCTCTGTTCAGAGCTACATGCAAGCCAGTAATTGTAAAAGTGATATAGAGAACACCAAATAATTGAAAAATATCCAGAGAATGTACACACACATCCATTCATGAACATTGCCTTTCCTATTGCCCAGTGCTCAAAAATTATGATTCAAAGCTCCAAAAATTCTGATTAGCTTAAAACAGTTATCAGGCATTATGTTTTAAAAAAAATTAACATAGGCAAATCCTATACTAAGGGAAAATAGAGCGAAGGAAATGGAAATAGGTAGGGAAAGGAGTTGGGAAGGGAGGGGAGAGAAAAGGAGGGGAATGGAATTTAAGAACAAGTCATAACTTCAATTTTCTCCCACAAGCAGAAAGGGTAGAAATGTACTTCTATTTCCTGAGATTCATAAATACTCAAAACTTCAAGCAATGAGTCCATAATAACAACTCCAGCCAAATACATGATAACAGAAGACTGTAACACAGCTATTATTTGAGGTTCTTTCACATGTTTTTTTTTTCCCCTGTTTTATAAAAATACCATATGACAGATACTTTTTCCCATTTTTTCAGAAAAATTACAAAGGGTAAAAACCTGGCTGAGGAAGAGATTGCAGACTTTTCATTCTTGTTTGCAGACAAGCACACATTTAGCTCACACTTTTCATTTGAGGGCAGACTAGACTGTAAGAAGTTTATTACAGTAAGACAAGTTGGATGCTATTTCTTATGCATTTTACAATACTATTGGCTTATTATTATCAGGTCATCTGGGAAATCTAGCAACTGGAAGTATCAACAGACGGAAAGATACAGAGAATAAATTAAAAGAAAAAAGGCACTGTAAAGATGGAGAATTCGAGGTTAGGTATGACACTAGACAGAAGATCTAGGGTTATATTAGGCATAAATAGGAAAAGTCTGTTTACAATAAAAGTAGTGGTCAGAGAAGTCCTTCAGATACCCAGGACAGGTAAATAACTGAGACCTTATTTGGGACAAGACCTGTGCCTCCAGGAGAGTCAGGCAACCTGGACTGTAGTGCCTGGAAGGGAGCTGTAGTGCACTCCACCTGCACCCCAAATGTGCAGGGCTGTGGAACAAAGAGCCAGAGGTGCCCTGCAGTTTGGCTGGGACCTCAGGCTGCTGACTGATTACTATAAAAATGAAAAGACAAGATACAATCCAGAAAGACAGAAGGGCATAAGCCATAAGCCTTCACATAACTTTTTTCAAGTAATTGTCTCAAGTTCAGTTTGTAAATCTGTAAATTTTGCTGAACAGATGTCAGTAGGAAAGAAATAAAAAATAGAGTTGGTTTACAGATGTTACCCTTAGTAAGACTTTAAAGAATCAGCTTTTTCTTGCAGTCAAGTATTCAATGCCTCAATGTGAAACAATAAAGAAAAAACATTGAGCTAATCTCAAGGGATCTTTTAAGTCAGTTTTAATAAAAGAAGGATTATTAATACTTGCTGTTGCTCTGCTAAATATATTAAAAGTTTAATTTCTCTCCCCAACATCCTTGTTTAAGGTTTGTTCAGTTATGCTGGGAAGTTCCATGCAAGTGACTGACATTTACTTTCATTGATGCTGGATTACTATTATAGCATCAAAAGATATTGTCCCAGTCATGAGGGAAGGAACATGCACCAGGCATACTTCAATTAGGCCATAGCTTTACTGACTCATGGGAAGCAATGAGCAATAACTTCAGTCACATAAGCCATTCTTTCTCCTTTCATCCTTTTCTCCTGTTAGAACATGGAGGCATCCATTCTTCTGCAGGTGAAAGTCTATGCCAGCCAGCTGGAAGTCAAACACTGCAGTGGTTTGCCTCTCTACCGTCAGAGCTCCAATCTGTTTCCCAGCCTGTGTGGAAGACACCTTTTTTTGCAGTCTAATTTCAGCTTTCAAGGAATTACACAGAGGAGTAATTGATGAACGTTGGTATTTGTATTGAGTTTGGCAAGGTTTTGGTATTGGTGGGGGTTGCAGTGGTGGCTTCTGCGAGAAGCTGCTAGAAGCTGGCTGTGTGTCCAACAGAGCCAGTGCCAGCTGGATCCAAGACAGACCTGTCGCTGGCCAAGCCCAGGCCCATCACTGATGGCAGTAGCACCTCTGGGAAAACGTATTTAAGAAGGGGAAAAAAAAACCCCATCATGCAGCATTTGTAGCCAGGGAGAGGAGTGAGAATGTGAAAACAACTCTGCAGACACCAAGGTCAATGAAGAAGGAGGGGGAGGAGGTGCTCCAGGTGCCAGAGCAGAGATTCCTCTGCAGCCCGTGGTGAAGACCATGGTGAGGCCGGCTGTGCCCCTGCAGTGCATGGAGGTCCCCAGTGGAGCAGATCTCCACTTGCAGCCCGGGGAGGACCCCACACCAGAGCAGGGGGATGCCCAAAGGAGGCTGTGACACCATGGGAAGCCCCTTCTGGAGCAAACTCCTGGTAGGACCTGTGGACCCATGGAGAGAGAGGAGCCCAGACTGGAGCACGTTTGCTGGCAGGACTTGTGACCCCGCAGGGGACCCAGGCTGGAGCAGTCTGTTCCTGAAGGATGGCACCCCATGGGAGGGACCCAGGCTGGAGCAGTTTGTTAAGAACTGCAGCCTGTGGGAAGGACTCGCATTAGAGAAGTTCGTGGAGAACTGTCTCCCGTGGAAGGGACCCCACGCTGGAGCAGGGGAAGAGTGTGAGTCCTTCCTTTGAGGAGGAAGGAGCAGCAGAAAACAACATGTGATGAACTGACTGCAACCCCCATTCCCTGTCACACCGTGCCGCTTGGGGTGGAGGGGTGTGGTAGAGAAATCGGGAGCAAAGTTGAGCCCGGGAAGAAGGGAGGGATGGAGTGAAGGTGTTTCAAGATTCGGTTTTATTTCTTATTATCCTGATCTGATTTTGATTGGAACTAAGTTAAACTAATTTTCCCAAGTTGAATCTGTCTTGCCTGTGATGGTAATTGCTGACTGATCTCTCCCTGTCCTTGTCTCGACCCATAAGCTTCTCATTATATTTTTCTCTCCCATGTCCACCTGAGGAGGTGGAGTGACAGAGCGGCTTTGGTGGGATTTGGCCTCTAGCCAAGGTCAACCCATCGCAGTATTTTAAAAATTACTACTAATGCCCAACTGAGAAGAAGGTGTAAAACCCTTCTGTAAAGATGCCACCCGCTTCCCACAGGCAACAAACCAAATAGTACCATGCATTTCAACAATGTAGCTATCACAATGCCTGAAGCAGGCCCGGAACACCCAACTCTACCCTTAAAGAGAGTTCTAGAGTCAAGTCTTACCAATTATCTGAAGGCAGTTCATGTTTGTGGGACAGGACACATACCCCAGAGTAGGAGCTGGTTCCATATCCAGACCCTGATATTCAGTTAATGACATCAGACTCTCCTGGCACTTCAGTTCTTATAAAAGGATATTTTCCCCTCAGCACAAGGAGTCATGCTACTTTCCTAGTGTCATTACAGGGAAGGATACTCACACACCCCTAAGTTTCTGAAGAATACCATGTTATTTCAATTTTAAAGTAAATTAGAAAATCTCATGGCAGGGGCTGTACATATCCAGAACAGAAATGCAGATGTCTTGACAGACGCAATTATGTTACTATACCTATCACTGGTTTTCGTAGCTCTAAAAATTTCTCTCATTTAAATATAAATCAAAGAAAAAGCAAATAAATTTGTCACAGTAACTCATACCTAATCGTTTTATCCTCATCTAGCACTTACTCAAGAAGGATATAGAAGTGCAGAAAGTTCTGACGTCAAAGGACAGCTAATCAACAAGTGAAGAGCAGTCTCATCACAGTCTCCAATTATTGTATAAGCTCTACAGATAACCTATAATATCTCCTCAGTACATCTTATCGTACTATTCTGTAGCCAGTACATAAGGCTTTCTGAGACCAAATACGCAAAAATGTTTTCTTTGTAGAGTCTTCTAATTCACCTTTCCTTTGTTGAATTCTACTGTAAGATTAATTATGTGATAATCAAAATACTGGAAGTTTGATCATACATAACAGAACTTCCTAAAGTTATGTTGAAATGATCCCCATCCTTGGGATCACTGAAATTCATGAAGTTGAATTATTTTCTCTACTCTGAAAGCAAAGGGAAACCATTATTTATTAATTAGATACATGGCACTTTAAAAGTTGAAGCTAAAATTGTTATCTATCCTATGTGCACATAAAATTTCCTTATGAGGTTTATTCAAAACAACTTGAATTCACTTGAATTAGACATTCTATCTTATCTAGTAATGCTATTTGAAAATGAGATTTTGAAATGAATCACATCAATAACCAGCTTACTTTTTCCAGATTCAGTGTATTATATTTTTCATAAGAAGGAAACTAATTTAAGACTAGATATTAATGGTAATAATTGTAATAGTATTAAAAAACTGAAAGTCTGTTTGGAACAACAAAATAAAAATTACTGATACAGTCTCCAATTAGAACAAGAAAAATATAATAATATAAATGGTAGTTTTTTAATAGCACCACAATATATAATATTTCAAAAAGCTATATAATCCATAATACCATTTGCTAAACAGAAAATATATAATTTCAGTAATTTTAGTATCATTTTTCAAAAGGTTAATTATTCCCATAGAAGAAAATGACTTATAAATAATTGATATTTCTCACTGTGCAGACCGTAAACACGCAAATCAAAACATGAACAATTTTTTAGGCAAAATTTGATGGGCCAGTTCTAAGCTGACAGAGATTGTGTAGCTACCTCTGGATACCCACACCTGAATGTGGTGGGTTTTAATGTAATCAGAAATCTACTAACAAAGAAAGAAACAAAACTTGATCATTTCATATATGGTGCATATATTAGTGTGTATGTCCCCTATAAAATCTGGAACAAGTCAGTTTTGCCACATGTGACAAGTTCAGTGGAAAAATAGTTTTTTAATGAAAGGTAACCTCTATTGCAATCCCAGCATAGCTTCATCTGAGATACAAAGCAGGTGAAAAAATGACCAAAGTGTCTTGCAGATGCTGGGAACAAAGACTTGAGGATTATTCCACCCTTCACTTGAATGATCAAAACTATACTGACCACCCAGATAATTCACACTCCTGTTACTTAGGATATTAGAGTGTTCTGTGATAGATTTTCAGTTCTACTATCAACCTGAAGAGGAATTCAACTTAGTAACACAACCATTCAACAGATCAACTTGTGCATTAAAAAAGCTTCCCTTTTAAGTATCCCATTTTCCCATCAGCCAAAAAAAAAAAAAAAAAAAAGGGGGGGAGAGGAGAGAACCCTCAAAGCTCAAAAACTAACTGGTTTCAAAAAATATTAAGCTGATACATCCATGCTAATTTGCCCAGTAATTATTAAACAAAGTTGCTATTTGGTAAGTAGTGCATGTACACTTCTAAACAATACAAAGCTTACAGGGATACACAAAATAAATCTGGCAGCTATCTCTTTTCACCAGTTTAATCTAGCCAGCTAATGTCACAGAAGTGTTTATTATTTTGCAGTATATTGCTGTTCAAGATCATTAAGGACTGGATGACTGGCAACGGGATCAAAAGAAGGCCTCTGGAAGTCAATATGAACATACACTCAGCAATTTCCTCTAAGGTTTGAAGAATGAGTTATGAATTCTGAGTCAAGGAGAGAGGTACTTTTTTAGACAGTGCAGCTAACTTCATGCAATCTATTAATTGACTGCAATGAGCTTCTTTTTTGCAAGTATGCATGTAATTATGCTTCCCACCTCTGCAAAGAAGAGCTAACAACTAATTTTATTTATAGTGTTATTCAAATAATTTATTTTTCCCTACGTGGTTATTAGAAAACAAAAAAAAGAGAATGTCTTCAGTCTTGATTAAAATCACTAGCATTAGTGCAAAAACTTGGACAGCAGAGAAAGATTCTGAATTTTTTGTCTTTTGGCTTACTGATGACCTGAATCTTAAAGATCAGTTTAATATTTACACAATGAGGCACGGAATATTGCAAATACTGCATTTCCTCACATACAAAGATGCCCTTTCTGAGTGAGTTTATTGAGGGACAGGCTTTAGCACCACATTTTTAATCAGTTTAGACCTTAAATGCTGTTGCAAAGGAAATCTGAGAGGTATAAATGCTAAGCCAGATTTCAAACATTTTACTTCAGAAGCCCTTCACGTACATAATCTCATCTTCGAGAATAGATAAAACACACAAACCTCTACTACTGTCTTCACTTGTAAGAGACAAATAAATTGCCTTTCCAAATAGGCACAGCTGTAATTAAACAGGACAAAACCACAGCCATGTTCATCAATATGAAAACAAAGAAAAATAATTCCCTAAATATGAAGTGTTGTTATTATTTGTATTATGAATCCCGTATAAACAAGAGACTTACTCTAGATCAGTTCTTCACTGACAAAGATGTGAAAGAAGCAAATGTGATACATAATTTGGACAAAAGCTTTAGAACGAAACTCAGTTTGACTCTAAACAATGGCTCACATACGGGCCAGCTCCTTTTCTGTGTTTGCAAAGTGCACACTACAACTGATTTTCACTTCCTTTGGGAAGTCAGCTTTTCCCAAAGCACTGAAGAATGGGCGAGTTTGTGCAAAGCCAACAAGGAAGGAGGATCTTCTCAATCCACAGTGAAATTAGGTCTCCTCTTAGGGCCACAAACCATCAGTGTAATGCCCAGCTGAATTACCTGAGAACTGGCTTTGTTAGCATTGACCACATGGGGAATTCTGACCACTAAAGCTAACAACTGTCGTACTTCTGCAGCCTAGACTTTCAGTTCTTACTGCTTCGGACGCCTTTATGATATAAGGAAAATGCCTACAGTTATCAAGATCAACCCAACAATTTATCCTGTCTTGGAGAAAGTACCCTCCTGCATCCTAACTTGGACAACTGGGTAGACCTAAGACACTGTAGTAAGTCATCCATTTTGCTTGATTTGACTCTGTCTTTGGAGGAAACGCAAAAAGCAGAGGTTCTGGCATTTATTGTCACACTTCTACTCCCACTAACTCTTATTTTTTTTTGGCTTTCATTAACATTTCTTGCTTAGGAAACACCTGACCACTATTTTAATTTTAACAAAAAAGACAAAGTAATGCAGAAAGGGAAGACAGATATCATAAAGAAAAGAAATAAGTAATGAAATAACGTTTTCAGTTTTTCCCAGTGAGAAGACATCCTGAAGAACAAACAGATTTTGGTTGCCAAATCAAAAACAAACTCTTAGTGCATCTGAGGTAGCACGGCTTTCAAACATATTTTTTCAAACATATTTTTTTAAACATATTTTCATAGACTCAAACAAAACTTTAGTACTGACATACAAGTGGGTATGTCATCCATACCCATACACCATTCTCCTTTCTAAAGGGTCAAAAGCATTCAGTCAAACTCATTGCATTTTCTAGCATGGCACATAGTCATTCCCTGTCATCTGAGCTGGCTGGTGATCATTTTCACTTGGTGAAAGGAAGGCCACTATTTATTTATTCAGAATGGAGGTTACTCATTAACTTAAGTGTCAGAGGGACTATGCATATTCTTACTGTCCTGAATTGAAGACCAGCTGAGCAGGAGGGTTTACTGCATGCATATTACAACAAAGAACTGTTCCGGGAGTTCCCCTACACCCACTGCACTTATTCCCAACAAGTTTGTTTGCTGAAAGTTGGATATTTATTTAAATTAGATGCATCAAAGAGCAAGTATTCCTGCTCTGCTTGAGCTCAGGTAGGAGTTTAAAATGAGTTCTTCCATTTTTTTCCAATCCGTAACAGTAAAGCATAATTTTACAGAGACTGAAAATCTGCCTATAGAAACTACATGGCTAGTTTTCCAATACAGTCCATTGTTTGGCTTAAAAATTCAACTTCTATTTTTTTTTGACAAATTCAAATTTACTTGTATGGCAGCCTGCTAGTCTGTCAACATCAGACTCCACAGGACAAGCTGTGGGTGTGGCACCACTGCTACTGCAGGCTGCAGTACACCCAGCCTCTGTGATTGCCATTCCCTTACTGCAGAGTAAATAAACCAGTCTACTCCTCCTAATTTCATAACCATTCTACTTTTTACCCTACACCAGTGATGAGGTCAATTTTCAGATTTTATACATGGCCAGAAGCATGTTATAGTTGGTTTTCATATTACCTGATGATACGTGCCCATGACTAGCACTCTTTAAAACCTCCAATTTTATTCCCCCATATTGGTAGCAATACTGTGATTGGTATGCTCAAGTGGTGGGGAAGAAGAAAAGAAAAAAGAAAAAAGAAGTTTCATTTGTTTCTTCTCTTTATATATATATTTTTTTTCTTCGTCTTGGAGTGTTCCTATTGTAAATAACGTAATTTATGCAGGTAACATAAATACTATAAAGTTTTCTTACATTGAAAAGAATCTAAATTTTCCATTTTTTCTTCTCACTTTTCACAATTCATCAAACCACACATATTTCTTTGTGTGACAAATAAATGAAATTATAACTGCTCACAATATTAGAAGACATTTTGACTAGCTACTGAATTGCTATTTTTATAAATATTACAGTTCTGCACATTATTGCCTGCAAAAACATTTAAAACATTTATGTTTAACATAAGTTGCAGTGTTTCCTCTACCAGCAGGTAGCATATATATGTACCTCAAATCACCACAACTAATGATGGTAACTTAATGAAAATGATTGGCATATGTTGCTTTTGTAATGTCTGCCAATAAGTGACTCAGATTCCAAAGGAATTTATGTACCTACTTGCATTTGTGAATCTGGATCCCTGTTCATAATTAGTGAAAAATAACAGTATGAGCTGAATCTTTCTTTAAAACCAATCATTAAAAATTGACTGTAGTACAGTGATTAAAAAATAATGAGAGGCTTTGGTTTGCATTTTAGTTGCATTTTTTGTGTTAATAGCCTATGAATGGCTTCAGAAATCTGTGCATCATTTTGTTGGATTATACCACCTATTGTGCCTATCACTTAGGTACTTTAAAAAAATCCGTGTTTTGTACTGATAATGTAGGGTTTAATTCTAATCTCAGTTGTTTGCTTGGCACACATAAAACTAGTACAGCTAAGATAACAGCAACCATCCCAAAACTATAAAAAGGAAACAGATGACCAGCAGCCAGAATAGACCAGCATCCAAGAAGTACCACCCATCTGAACAAGCTAGAACAGATTGGTTCTCATGTATGAAAAGAGGAAATAATCCTTTGGACCAGATGGGTTTTGACCCATGAAGGATGATATATAAACACCAGAGATATGTAGTGGAGCTTGGGGAACATGGTTTTGGCTTCCTGACTCAAACTGCTATTGAGTCCAGCCAGCTCAGTCTCAGAGACTAAAATCTGCAGCGATCAGGGCTAACAATGCGGCATCACATTCCTAAGGCTTGACCAACATGGTTGATCAGTGCTTGATTCTTAGTTATTAACCCATTGATTGCCTAGTAGTTGAAAACAAGTAAATGTTCTGAAATGTTGTAATTCACCTTGTGTCTCAGTTCCTCAGAATATTGCTCTTACAAGGGTCTACAAATCCAACAACTGCAACACCCTAGAGTCACAGATTTTCCAATGAACAGGAATAACCAGTAACAGATGAAGAAAGTCCAGAAGGCAAGGGAAAAAGAAGAGAGCGTATTGGAGTTCCACATATGCACTGCAGATCTTACCATTTTCCAAAATTAGCATAGATTGTTGAAACTGAGAAAAGAGTACTCCCAAAGATATGCCTGAGTGTATAAATCAAGGGAGTGTAAGAGAAAAGACTTGGGACAATTCTATTTTTCCTTTCAACAGTTCAGCCCAACAATTTACTGAAAGAAAAGGAGTCTGTGCTTTGACATGAAGGAGTCTTAATAAAAAAAACAGAAGTTGTATGTTTTTTAGAAGGATTCTGGGCAACAGCACTTACTGCAGATGGCACTACCCTGTCACTGCAATCAGGCTATACAGCCAGTATCACCAGCATTGATGTTCTGAGTCATGGAAGTCCACAAACCCTAATTACTCTGGGTATATGAAGAGGCATTTCTGTAGCATGGGCACCCTCTTTGGATTGCTTGGGTGAGGTCTCCAATGGCTGGACCTGAATAGCCTGCAGGGACAAGCAGTATTTCTGCTAAGATTAATGCAAAAGGAGACATTATGTTTGACTTAGCACACTCTTTGCAGAATTACTGGGCCTTTGGGAAGTAGCTATGCAAATGTCAGCACAATATATGGACCGTGTACGGACATGATGTATGTAATATTGAGAGAAAAGAGGTTACACAACGCATGGGTTTAAATAGTTCATGAAGTTTAACCTGAACTGCTGCTATGCATGTTAATCAGATATTCAGTCTCCATCCACATCAGCACTAATTAGAAAGTGTTATATACTGTAGAGTGTAGGCTTGCGCAGGCAACTCCCTGATATTAATTATTCTTTGAATGCCGGAGTTTTAAAAAAACAAATGTAAAAAATGTATGAGTAATGCCGGTTTTGTTTAGTGTCACACAATGTTAAATCAATGAGGACTATAATGAACCTTTATTCAGAGATACTTACAAAATAAACAACTGTTTTGCTGGAATTCATTACTGTTTCCCAAATTTGGTGTGACCCTCAAAGCTAGGAAACTTTTCATACGAGTTTTAGGAAATTTAGCTACTTTGCTCCTATTAAATGATTTAAGCCCCAAAGAATGATATACATCGTGATCTAGGGACAAAGGTCACCTTCAGATTTTCATTTTTCCTGGAACGGAAACAAATTTTGTGCAGATTCTGAAATATTTACAGCAGTTTTAATAATTTGTTTCAGCATTTTGGCACTTCCACTTTAAAGCTCTTCTATATGGAGACAGATTTTTTAATAGGGCTTGTAGTGACAGGACATGGTTTTAAACTAAAAGAGCATAGGTTCAGACAAGATCTAAGGCAGAAATTTATCACAATGAGGGTGGTGAAATATTGGAACAGGTTGCCCCCAGAGGTGGTAGATGCCCCATCCCTGACAACATTCGAGGTCAGGTTGGACAGGGCTTTGAGCAACCTGCTCTAGTTGAAGATATCCCTGCTCACTGCAGGGGGGCTGGACTAAACAACCTTTAAAGGTCCCTTCCAACCCAAACTGTTCTATGATTCTATACCACTGGAATAACCTGAACGCAAGTCTCATCCTCCAGGGAGTTCTGCTATGAGAGTCCAAGATGAAACCTTCAGCAGGCTACACAGTCTGAAAATATTTTGAAACCCACAAATGTCTTTTTGTTATCCTACCAAATTGACAAATGGGAGAAATGAGGATAAAGCTCACTGAGTCTCAAACACCTTCACTTCAGTGAAATTTCATGTGTTGCAGTTCTAACTAAATTTTGTGAAAACTTGAACAAAAATATTTAAAATAGGCTTCATATTCAGTATTTTTCAGTTCTACTCAAAACAATGTAATTTTTTGTAACAACAAATCAGAATTAATTTCTAAAATGCATAAAAATTTTCTTAAATACAATAATGAAAATAGAAAAATTAGATGATGTAAAGAATGTTTCAGCAGAAACATGATAGTTTCCTGTTTTGAAATGTGTTTCTGTGCTTTTAATTAGCTCAAATGAATGTACAATAAATTGAAAAGATATCAGTAATCAAGTGCGCATTTTCAAATTTAAGAGGTGTTTTGACTAATAGCTTGCTATTCATTCAAACAGCTGCTCTCTATCCTACATTTCTTGGTTCACTGGCATTTTAGAAAAACTATGTGTCTCGAGAGCTCCAGTAAAAAGTAAGTGATTTTGAGTTGACTGCAAATCATTTAAAACACGTACATTTAAATGCATGGGAACAAAACCTTTTGCAATAATCTACCTTATGTTAATTAAGTCCTCCTTAAAAGGACTATAACTTTTATGACGAAAGCTCACAATTTCCAGGATTGAATGGTCTGTATGTGCTGCCTCAGCTAAAACATAATGGTGGGTATATTTCTACCTGGATAGCTGTGAGAGTATATAGCGCTCCAAACTCTTAAGAGTTCCTTTATCTATACAGCTAAGTATATTCTCAAGACCTCTTGAGAGGTTTCACATCCACACAGAAAGCACGCTAAGGCTTATTTCACTGAAAGTGGAAAGTAGATAACCTAGCACCGTAAAAGAACAGAATTACTGTTCTGTTACACAGCATGGAAATCTGATGCCATATGTTAAGACAGTAGTGTTTAAAGACTGGTGTTTAAACCAGAGTCTTGGAGACTAAGGGGTGTGTCAAGAATGTGAAGGTCAGCTGCAGCTCCTGCAAAAGTGACCGTAAGATCCTAAGAAAAGTGAACTGGACAAATAAAAGAACTGCAGTGCTGGTCTTGAGGAATGCAAATTTAGACTTGTTCAAGGATTCCTGGAGATACTCAAAACTCGAGTGGACAAGGCACTAAGCAACCTGATCTAATTTGACCCTGTATTAAGCTCCAGAGGTCCCTTATAACCACAAATATTCCATGATTCTATGATCTTTTTTGAAAGAATTATTTTAAGTGCTTTATGCTGCCTGTAAAATAAATCAGGTTCCTAACCCCCTCTTAGTGGGAACACATTTCTTGCAGCAAGACAGTTAATGAATTATACAGCAAAGAATTTTTAAATAAAAATTGTATTAATAATATTTAATATTTAATATTTTAATTTAATTGTATTAATAATCGTTACAAACCTGGATCTTGGGGCTGGAATATTTCAGATTTATGATGACAGAAGTAAGCCAAAGGTGTTCCTATATGCTGAATGTCAGTCTACAAATAACCTTCCTAATTTTACATGGATGAATAACTGATATGGCCATACTCAAGTAAGTTAGCAGAAGAAAACAATTATTCTAAGGCTGTTATCAAATAGGTAATTAATAAAGTGGGGCTAAGAAGAGGGGATAAACATGCCTGAGAATTCCTAAGACCTTTCTAAATGTAGAGAGATGTATAGGAGACCCTCCGGTTTCACATTCTGTGTAAGAACTATTCCAACAAACTCAAAATACAAATCCTATTTAGTACCAGAACTAATTTTAAAACATTTTTAATGTTACTCCTCCTATTTGTGTAGCATTAGTCTGCCTTCAAGCTACAAACCAGTGAATTAAATTCATGAATAATTAAAATAGGTATCTATTTTGTCATAAATCAAATCACTCTCCTGTGGATAGACTGCACTTTGCACCAAATTACCTCTAATGACAGCAGAATCCCACACACAAAGGCAGGCAACTGTCAGGGACCAGATGCACATATCACACTGCCAAATTATGGACTTCAAAGTGAGATACAAAGATCGAACCAGCAGAATAAGGAGTTGGTCAGTCACCCTCTTAGAAGAGAAAAGGTAAGTAGATCGGGGCTGATATTTTTAAAAGATCTGAGCAGTCATAAATGATGTCACGAGTGAACAGTATTTAATTGGGTATTGCGTTAACCACTAAAAGGAGCTGGGGAGGCCTGGGATGAAGCTAGCAGGTGGCAGCTGCAGCACAAGCAGAAGGAAGCCTTTCTTCACCCAGTATTTAGCAAAGCTGTGGAACCCTTTGCCAACAAAGGCTGCAGACGCTAAAGCTGACCTGAATTTAAGGACTTAGTAAGCAACTTCAAGGAAGAGAAATTCAGTAAATGTTACTAAGCCCCAAAAGCCCTTGGTGGATCGGAAAGTCCTTGAGTTGCAACTGTTGGAGACTGCAAGGTTACGGAGGAAAAACAAAGCATGATATGTTTGCTCTGTTGATATATTTGTCCTTAATCTTTTATCTTTTATCTATCTGCTGTAGACAGGATACTCAGGTCAATAATCTTTCTTTCTACTATAGGGCTTTGCTATATTTGTAAGCTGAAGCTGCAGCTGTCTATAGTTTTTAGCTATGAGGCCTGACCTGGTTTTGGCATGACATACCTTCCATGTCCTTCAAATGACCCTCTAGGACTTCACATTTAGGGACCGTATGCAGTTTTTTCAATACATGTATTCCAGGGCCCCAGTACAATACATCCCGAATACTGCATTCACTTTGACAAACATTTACCCAATGGCTTTTCCAAGCAAAAGAAGTTGAAAAAAATATCTCTTATTTTGAGGTTTTAAACATCAGTCACTTTCATATAGGCAACCAACTGAAAACAAACATTCACTGCTAAATCTCCAGTCCAACACCATAGTATCTCATTTTTACATTCTACAGTTAATGGGCCAAGATTTCTAAATTGATGTGATTTAAGGACATAGTCCTTCTTAAAAAAAAAAAAAATCATAAGCTCTGCTTACTAAATATGAAACTGTTAATAAGAAAATGACATCTTGGAATCTGAGTATTCCCAAATCTGTAATGCCAAACTCTCAGAAATTATAAATATGCACATTTACATAAACATTTGAAATTTTTTTACTGTACAGTAAGCTACTGTGCATGCCAACCTCCTTGAAACTTGTAGTATTAAGTAGCTGAAAAAGATAAACAGAGAAAACCCTAAATTGCCTATACAATCTCTACCACCCTGAAATTGCCTCAAATACGGTATCTGAATCTCTGTTCTAGTCAGTAACCATTCAGAGAAGGAGGCTATGAAAGAGGTTTGTTTCATTCACTGTATGAGTTCTAACAAATTAGTATTATCTATAATGAGGCTTTGAAGAATATAATTACAAATCCCAACTGTTTGTACCAACGCCTCTTGAAGACAAACTTCCTCAGAACTACTAATTGGCAATATCAAAGGGCTTCTGAAGGAAGCAATCTCACCACTTTTACACAAAAGCACTCTCATCCTTAAGAAACAACCTACATATCACAGTGCTCATCAATAAGTGAAAAAGAAATATATAGTCTGCCAGCATTTTAATTTCTGTAAGAAAGAACCCACCAACATGCAACAGCCAAACAAAAATGTGGAAGGAAAGAAAAAACCAAAGACACTTTGAATTGTTTGGAAATTACTACAATTGAGGAAGATCTCCTGGGGCCAGTGTGATACCTTTCTGACAGATCAATCCACTAGCTTTGTAAGGAGAGTTTACTTACAGGTATGGTGCTACAACTTCATATTATACGTGTTTAATTGTCCTTTATTAGTAGTATTAGCATTTGCTAATATTCCTCTGGCATCTAAAGGCTTCCGTCAAACACTACAACCATATTTTACTATGCTCAGAATGCGTGCACAAAAAGTAACCATCTAATTTCAAATAAAATGTGAGTTTCCCACTGGCTTGCTTTCTTTGATTAAAGCATATGTTCCTGAAGGCCAAGTTTTGGATTTATCTTCCTTTTAGCACTGAGAACTCTGTTTGCAACTAAGAGGCATACTGTGATGGTGATGGTGATTGCAAGCCAAACACATCAAGGATCCTATCTCAATAACTGCAGGAAATCAGGATGTTTTATCTTGGATAGGAACTCACACCAGTTTTAAGTTCCAAGCTTGTAGAAAATACCTGTATATGAATCACTTGTTAAGTCAATCTGTAGCAATGCTTTTACAGTGTTACATTCAGATCTGAATACAACAATACAGTCTCACCAATATTCTGCTCATATTTTCTATGAAGACTCACATAACATGTAAAAGTTTCAAACCTGCAAAACATGTTACACTTGTTTTAACTACACAATTTCCTATAGAGGAAAAGCTGTATCTGCCTTTAGAATCAGACAGCCTAACAAATGCTATTTTCCTGCTTGGTAGGCAAAATAATGTCCAGGTTTTATACTAATTTCAGTACTAAAGGCTTATCATAAGCTTCCATTTTGTCTCTGTATTGCTTCTATCTAAAGTTTTCTCTGATATATTCTACATCCCACAGCTACTTCATTATGCACTAACAATGTAATGGAAAACAAGTTTACTGCACAGAAATATTATATGTGGCTCACTTTCCTCCTTTTTCGTTTCAGGACTTTGGTTTATGAGTCTTTTGCTTGTTTTTTTGATGGAAAAGAGGGTCCATATATTTTTATGGGATACAAATGATTAATAGAGATACAAAGGATAGTCTGAAATGTTATTTTTGGTCTGCTTTTTTTCTTCTGAGTGTTTGGCCAACTTCTTAGTAATGCTACTATAAAAGGACAGTACTGTCCCATTCATCAGTTTACTGAGTGTAGATTTGAAGAGCAATGATGGATTAAATAAAAATTCAAAATGCCCAAGAATTCCACAGATTTTTTTTTACCTTAAAATCACATTTTCATGGCTAGACATTAAAACGTAGATAACACCTGTTTATGTCTTATACTACAGCATTAAGACCCACCAGGGTGTATTTTGGCAGAACGTAAGTCTACACCTCAGATGCACTGAAAGCCTTCTTGGGTCATCAACATCTACAGTGTGCATTAAAGGACTACTAAAACACATTCCGTACACTCCTAAAAGCATTAAAATATATCTACTTACAGGGAAAGTAGGTGAAATACACAAAAACTACACTTCTACAACTAGAGCCAATTCTCATATCACTTGAAACTATCATAGTATCTTTTCAGGTCAAGTTTCATTGTACAAAAGTAAAGTGAAACCTGCCCTTCTCCCTGTGTAGCGTTCTGAAGAGAACACCCGATTCACTCTCACAATATTTACTTTCCACACAACGTTAATCTGTAAATTGTATACCAAAGTCTTTATATGGCTGGGCATCTTAATATGATTTCTATGTACCTAATATAGCTGAATGTCTAAAAGCTCTGTGTGTGTGGTTCCCTGGCAGAGGACTATGAGGATAAAATGGGAATGCAGCTGAGTTGTAGAGTCTCCATCTGCTGGGGATGCAAATGATTCAAGCTCCACACTAATGTCATCTTCCACCAGATATCTGCCATAGCCTGGTCCCTGGAGCCATACTTGAGCTGCCTAAGCACTTTGGTGTTACTGGATCATTTCCTCCCAATATTTGTTGAAATTTTTGAGAAAAAATGTGTGTTTTTTTCAATGCTCTGAATAGTGTTTCTTCCTCTCTTCTCATTCATGACAGCAGTTTATGAAGCAAATATCCGTTACATGAATACTCTGCTTCCCAGTAATAAAAAATGCTTTAAAATCCTTTCTGTGCAAAACCTGCATGTAACTAGACCTTTAAATTCAGGTCTTAAAATACTCAGAAAACTGAAATGATTAGTATTTTTGACTAGGTGAGGGGAAGGCATTTTCCCTGTTGTCTGGCTGAATCAAATACCGCTCATGATCGTGAGAAAGTTTCTTAGAGAAATACCTTAAGAATATCCCTCAACACGTTCCTATACACCGCAGTTGTTGTCAAATGGGCCTGTTTTAAATAACTTAACCTAAAAAGCTAACTGAACAGTAAACATCTCCCAAGACCATTTGTAAGCTTGTCTTATTTTTTTAAAAGAGTCAATAAAATTATAAAAGTCCGTTGATTAAGAAATGATACAGAACACAATGGTCTATTCTTTGTAAGTACAAGGTGGCGGTGGTGTTGATTGGTACAGTCTGCAGCAGATACAGAATATTTGTGTCAGTCTGAAGGACTTAGCAATGGTCTATTCTTTGTAAGTACAAGGTAGCGGTGGTGTTGATTGGTACAGCCTGCAGCAGGTACAGAATATTTGTGTCAGTCTGAAGGACTTAAGGACTTTTCCTTAACTTGCACAGTTGTCATCCCCTCCCCCACTAACAACAAAATTTTTGAGAAGGGAAAGAAAAACAGTTCTGGCTGGTTATGCAGCAGACCATGTGAACAGCACGCCTCGTGACCAAACCCGTGAGGTGTGAGAAGAGAATGCTTCAGGAAACACAGCTTTTGGGTCATTTTAGTTAAAGCCCTTTAATATTTCATTAAAAATACTACAGTGGGGTTTACACACATACACGTGAGGTAGTTTTTGGGTGGGGTTTTTGGCCTTGTACAACACTGAACTCATTCACTTGAAAGTCACTGTGGTACTATCAGGGAAGGTTCATATCTTTCAAAGGCCAAGTCAGTCAGTATGATAGAGCTGTAAATCAATCATTCCCTAATTACGATGCAACACAGAGTGCAAAAAATTTAGCTGAAGTATGGTGAAAACCTTTATTTTGAAGTCTTTTGTTTCCTAGGTTTAAATCTGGACTTCTGTGTTGGATTTCTTTTTGTAGGGAAGTAGGAGAAGCTCTTTGAAGGGCTTAAGCTTAGTCTTAATACAAATTCATGTGCCTCTGAGGTATTCAGATTGGACTGTGCCAGTGCTTAATATGTTAAAGGTCCTTAATGAAGCAAAGACTCCAGAAACTGCTTTTGCAAAACTATGTAGCCTGGATACAAAGACTCAGCTTTGTTAATTCAAATGCTAGAATTCTTTCGTATTTTAATGGGCAAATCTCAATGGAAACATTTCCAAAAGAATAGAACGAAAAGGATTTATTTTAATAGGACACGTCATTAGTGTTGGTAGAAGTCATGGATAAATGGCGAGCAAGCACACCACTGACACTCTTTTCAGGGACTGCAGTAATGTAACTCAAAAAACTGTGCTGGAAACACATCGAAGCCTCAGGCAAAATCCTTACTGATACTGAAAATGGGTCCAGAATAAAAAAATTTAGATGAAGACTTCTGGGAAGCCCATGGAAGATCTGTCAGCAGAAGGACAGATCTTGCACTGTTTCATGATACAGATGTGAAAGTCCTTCCCATAAAAATCCCAGGCAATTTCATTTGACCATGTTAGAGAAGTCCATGAAAATAAAATGGGTATGCTTCAGCCAAGAATCTTTTTTAAAGCACATTCATGAAAATACAAATGAGACTGGAACCACCATCAGCTTCCCATAGCACTGGAAGTTAGACACAGGAGTCACAAGCTCTAGCTGGCATTTAAAAGCTGCAGTAGATGTTCCAAAGCATGTTTGCTTATCCAAATTCCTTATCCTTACACATGCACTACAATTATCAACTGAAAAAGTTATTTGGTCTTATCAAATTACATCTTATTGTCTAGGATGATGAATCCTCTTTCTATATACATATATTCCTATGCAACGGACAATTCACCAGTGGTTATTTCACTAGAGCAATGAACACTCTGACTTGGAGAACTAGAAAAAAAAAATTACTTTTCTGGTAACAATATTCCCTACCTTAGAGCACTGAAAGCCCCAAGCTGTAAGAATTACAAATTAGTCTTAACTGCCTATTTGGTCAATGTATGGAAACAAATCTATGTATTACCTTCTATGGAGGCTTATAGCAAAGTTAGCTTCTAGTGGACACTCCTGCTTCATGGGGAATCGATACTCTCCACTTCCTCACTACTTTGCACCAGTTTCAGTCATGCAGATGACATGCTAAGTACGTCCTCTTAATTTTAAAAAGTCTTTAATAAATACCCCCAAATAAACTGATGTTTCCACAATTTAACAAATGCATCTAAACCAATATTTTCAAAAATTGGAAGAGTAAATTTGTCCTGCAGTAACATTCTACCTGCCAAGTTTCCTCTCACAGCAATTGAAATGTCTGGATTATAATTAAAGCTCTCTGGAAAAAAATAATAACGACAGAACACCATCTAGTACAAGAGCTGTCATCATGCCAGTTTTCTCAAATGCTAAGCTACCTAAAGCACCTTAGGGATGACTCCTGCCTTGGCAATAAATAATACAAAACAGACAACTCTTTATTTCTGTATATATAATATGTATATTTATTGCTTTATATTATTGTATTACACATATTTATTATAAATATAAATGTCATTTACTTTATTATTATATCCATAACATTAATTTTATTGTAGGGACCCAAATAGTTGGTGCTGTTGATAACAGAGAAAATTCTGCTGACGGCAAAATACATACTCACCACTGAGAAACTAGTTAAGAGGTCCCAGCCTCTTGAACAATTGAGAAACTAGTCAAGAGCCCTGGTATGCTAACAGCACAAATGCTTTACTGATGTAATAACAAATAATTCTGTGGTGCAGAAGCTGTGCATGGCAGAGACCAAGGATACAAAGAAGCATAAGCCCTAATTTCACAGGTATGCCCAGAGAAGCACAAAGAACAGAAGCAGTTGTTTCAACAAAAGTGTATCTTTTACAAATATTGTCAGGATCACTCAGGAAGAATAGTTTTCTACACCAACACAAACCAGACCTTTTCCAGAGAGCTAGGTATATCTGCAGAATATCAAAAGCCTAGTTGAGACCTCAGTAATTTATTTGGCCATTATACAGAATTAGAAACAATAAACCTTTGAATTTAATACGGTCAAGCTTTGTGTGACCATATAACCGTGTAGATGGTACGGATCCAAGTATTTCAGTTGCATTATGAGGTAAAAAAACCCAACACGACACTTTGATAGGATATAATATTTAGCTTCTTTTTTTTCCTTATCCTTTGGCATTTGAGGCAGACATTGTAGCTGGAAATTCAGTGAAGGTGAAAGAGGCCTAACTTTAATAGTTAATTATTTCAGGGTAGCAGCTATTGTGCCTATCATTTTTTTCCTGGGTGCAGTACTACAGATCACACTGTGTTCAGGAACAGAGACAGTGAATTTAACTTGAGTATGACAAGTAGTAATGTATGCAGGATAATATGCTTACTTAATATCCTTCATTTAAAATGCATAACACTGGAAGGAAAACACAAGACACTTTGAAAGACAATCAAAGCTATTCATATTTAATACTTCAAACAACAGGTCTAAAGTGTTGCAGAGGTGACAACATATTACAGAAAATGCCAGCGTTTAGGCTTGTCAAATTATAAAATAATAAACCTCTATTTGAGATTTTTTGAAAAGGCAATTAATTGTGAAACTATTTCGCAAAAGAACTTTCTGCCTCTATCGCAGCCTAATGAACAAAACAGAGGAACGATATATTATTTTTTCCAATAAGCAAGTGCTGAACCATAAAATGCAGAGCTTTCTGTGATGACTTCTTTTCAGTACAACAGATACTGTAAGTAAGCCCAAATGCTTTATCCACCATCTGTTAAATAGTACAGGGGAAATACCATCATCAATGATCTCCTCATGTGCATCAACAGCATGTCCTGTAGGTTTGACACTCAGCTCTGCAGCAAATTACCTTCCTTTATTTTCCATAGGGGAAAAAGTAGGTAAAAAAAAGGCAAGCAGTGTCAAACAACACTCATCTAATAAGACATTTTTGGTATTCACGCATTAAAAGAGATGTCTGTGAATGTTTCCAAATACAACACTAATTATATTAACCTTAATAATCATTTTCATGGCCTGATCAAATTCCTGCTAATCAAGAAGTTTTTTTCTTGGAAACCTAAGATACAGTAGCCTCTATCAATTCTTCTGTGAATGAGTAACTTCTAAAAATGTTTGCAGCTCTGTATACAGTGGCTGCATCCCTGTATTCCTTACACACAAGGTCATAAGAGGTTTCTTAGGGGACTAAATTCCACAACAGTAACGAAACAATCTTTGCTGAACCAGGTACAGCAATTTCCACTTAACATGCTAGACCCTTAAATAAAGTACAGCCAAACTAGAAATCTCTCTGATATTTTGCCAAGAATTTTCTCATAGTAAATTCTGAACTGAAGGAAAACGAGACTATTTGATTGTACCATGCCCATAAAGACAAGATCCTTTGGAGAGTTATTTATGGTTTAGCATATCAACTGATTTTGTCTTTGAGGAGAATATAAAATCACTGCAGATTAAATTCAGAAACAATCAAATCATTTACGTAGTGAAAACCAGTAATAAGCTAGTTCAAATCTAATATTAAAATCCAGTGTAAAATAAAATTAAAATAATCTATTAAATTTTAGTCTTAATGCTAGCCTCCAAGTATTTGCCCAATCTAGTTTGCCAGTATCATGGACTCATTTGACAAACATGTATTTTAATATAGCCAGCAAGGTCATATACCTAGGAAATAGAAATTAATTTCTTGTATTTACAAAATGGAACACAGAACTGAGAAATATAGGGATATTAAAAAAGTATTTAGGATTCACAGCATATATGTGGTTCCTGCATGGTGCTACAGCTAAGACAGTGAATATGATCCCTGACTTTATACATGGGATAATACCGACGAATAAAGAAATTCTATTACATCTGCATCAGTTATTATTAAGACTATTATGGGACCACAAAAGACAAATTTATCAGAAGTGCTAAGGGAGCTATTGTCTTCTCTCCTTCATTTCAGCTATGCAACTCCTAGGTGTGTAGCTGAAGAGAGACTTTTTAAGCACCACATCTGGACTGCAGCTGCATCCATCTTTAAGGCTCCAAATTCAGTATCCTTTTTGGAAAAATTACACTGTCAAATTGGAAAAGACTCAGGGAAGTCCTATGACAGTGATACACCTTGAAAAAACATCTGACAATGACA
Source organism: Phaethon lepturus (assembly GCF_000687285.1). Taxonomy (NCBI): domain Eukaryota; kingdom Metazoa; phylum Chordata; class Aves; order Phaethontiformes; family Phaethontidae; genus Phaethon; species Phaethon lepturus. The sequence goes on from NW_010512392.1 coordinate 35,151, forward strand.
GATGGAGATAATAAATCTATTTAGTTTATTCAATAGAACCCAGATATTTCTTCATTCTATTTGCATTACTTTCTGTAATCAAAGCCTGCAATATCAAAAAGCAAGAGAATACTGTCCTCAAGTGTAAAAAACACTAGAGATTTTTTTAAAGCTTTTTGAGGGAGGATAAACATATTCAGCTGTACTTACACAGCTGCATTTTTCTCAATAAGTGAAGTATCTCCACTGCTCTGAAAAGGAAGTATTTATGGTAAATACCCTTGAATTTTTTTTGCTTCTATTCAGAACAACAGTTCAAGGGCAAAATATATGCATGTTTGGTTACAGAAAGCATGTGATTTAGTAACTTTACAGGTATCAATAATCTTTCTGCTCTACCACCATGAAAATTTCTGCTTTGAGGTGCTTCCTCCTATTCTCTGCCATACTTAATATTGTAAGAATTTAAAAATTCTTACTCTTAATTTCATTCTCTCCCACTCACTCATCAGCTTTCTTTACCCACTGTACACATTGTACCTGCACTGTTCTTTGGATCAAAATGCAGGTATCCATTTTGGAAGTAGAGACTCGTATCAGCATTTTTAATCCCAGTTAGGAGATAAAATATATGTATCAGAGAGACAAAAAATTACATCCCTTGTGTTAATATCTTTCATATTTTGGAACTTCTTAAAACATTTACTCCAGTGAGCCTTGCTGAACATGGAAAGAAATAAGAATAAGTAAGAACATGGGAACTAAGTAAAGAAAGTTGCAGATTTTCTGCTACTGCAGACATCCATCCAATAAATAGCCACCTTATCCATTAGATGATGCTGTATATCAATTTTGGGGCTGTCACATCGCATTTCCTACAGATTATTCCTGTGAGGGAGGAAAGGGAGCAGAAAGTAAAAAATTTATAAAAAATTCACCTAGGAGAATCTGTGCCTTTCTTCCTGTGTGTCAGCTAGTTAATTTTTCTAGGAAAAGGACAAATGTAATAGCTGAGAAAACGGAATAAAGGCAACAGAAAGATCAAGAGTCGTGCATTCTGCAGTAGAGGTCTGCAATGAGATTCCCATACTTACACCAATTCTGTCAACTTTTCTTCTTTCTGCAAAAAAGAGCATGGGCAACGCATACAGGAGACACTGTATGCAGAGCCTTCATTACATGAACAGCCTCACATTATTTGGGACTGTAAACAGTGACGTATTCACAGCCACTTGTATAAAATCGTTAAAAGCAGGAGCTCAAACACAACAGAGTATCTTTCAGATTTTTATAAATAATGTTCCTGAGACTACTACACAGCATAAATAAATAAATAAATAAATAATCCTTATTTGAATACGAGTGTTTACTTGTTTATAAAGATCTGCAAATATAAAATGTGTTGAAATTCTGTGATGGGAGTACTAAAACAACTCAGAAAAATTTTCAGATGAGTTTATACTCAGTCCTTTTCTTTCTCAATCTTCTTTCTTTTATGAGACAGTGGTTCCCATGTGCCTAACTCCTGATAACTGCAGGCTTGCCAGACATTATTTGCCAGCTCATAGTTTGAAAGCTAAAGTCCAAATTTTCATGATGGGTAGTTTCACTGAAATCATGTAATGTTAAGCATGAGCAGATATGCCTGCAAGACAAATTCTCCAGTTGTGAAGAGTACTGGGGTGGGGAAAAGGAGCTTTCCTCTTTTCATTTCAATGCCTTTTGCTGGGTTCAAGTCAGAGTATTAGAATTTTTGAAAGTTAGTGTGAGCCAACTTGCTGGTATCAGCAGAGAGATGCAAGACAACAGAGGTTCAGTTCAGTATTTAACACCATGTATTCACAACTTTGCCCAGGAAGCTGTGAATATCACAAAAGCAGGTGAGGTGAACTCAAGCATATTCTTTAAGAAGAAACTTCTTGAGCCAAAACGGTACATCCTTACTGTGTCTTGTAGCTCTTTTCATGCTTCCAATACTTACAGTTTCCTATATTTTGAATATTTTCATACAGAAAAATGCATTCAGGAATAATGATGGCAATGATTTAAATAGATGGTGATTACAAATATACAGTTTTATAGAAATCTGCCTTTTAATTATTTTCTGAAGTGTTTCCTTCTTCTGATGCAGTAGGAAAGAGTGAATAATTTTTCTCTGTTTATATTTTCTGTACTTTGTATGATTTTTATAGACCTTAAGTATATTTCCTTTAGGCTTTCATTTTCTTGGAAAGACTTCTAGACTAACCAGTTCTTTCTTGTACAGACTCTTGTATCAAATCTGCTCCATAATTGTGGTCACCCTCATGTAGGAGATGTTACACTACCCTTCCTCCCACCTTTTCTGTTTTAAGAAATATTTCTACCACCTCTTGTGGTTTTTGTTTGAATACTCTTAACAACTCTGTATTAGCAGAACACTTTGTCACTGAAATGCTCTTCCAGAACTTTTACTAATATGTTGAATAATGCTGGTATTGTAACACATCTTGTGAATCCTACTGGTAGACTCCTCCACTTGTGAAAATTGACCCCCTTTTTGTCATCTATATCTGGTATCTGTAAATAATAATCTCAAAAAAGACCTTCCTTTTTATGACAAATTTCCTTAGTATTTTTAGTGGCAAACCTTGTTCAAAGTATTCTAAAGCTATAACTGTACTAGTAAGTAAAAAAATAAAAATAAAAATATACTGATCTCTTTTTATCAGTAGATTAAAGCAATTGGAGCTATGGTCCCTCCATTTACAGTCTATGTGGTTCAAAAGTTTTTTTTTCAGATTAAACTAGTACCCCCAGACTGAACAGGCCCACCAACATGGTTTAAAACTATCTGAGACCTAACACGGCTTTGGACTTAGAGGTCTACTCACTATCTGGGGTGCAAGTGTCTTTGATGGTACCTGGAGTGGAGCTTCCCGTATGGTCTACCATGAAATCTATTTTAAACTCCACAAAACCACTCTTTGATCCCAGCCAAGAAGCAGTGAATGAGCAGCACCAAAGAATTCTTTAAAACAGTACTGCTGCTCCAAAGAAAAACACTAATGAAGACATAGACACACCTGGTCAGAATCCAGCTATCTAAATGCTCAACGATTCCTTCAAAGAATTTGAACAGAGTAATGATGCTTGGCTTCCTTCTGTTAAAACTGTATTGCCTCTTCTATAATCATATATTTCCATTAATTTACCACCTCAAGTTTTTGTTATAGTTTCTCCTGGTTTTCTAGAAGTTGAAAAAGTACTATATGACTTTTTGATTCACACCTGGAGCCATTAAAAAAACCCTTAGCACCTCATTTACCACCCCATGGTCAATTTAAGCTGCACATTACACAGTACACCTAGCATCCAGTAATTTCATATTTGAGTTCCTTTAGAATTTGGGAGTGAATACCAATGACTTGGACTGGGAAGACTACATGTACCATTGCTCATTTATTACTATTAATTTTATCAATTCTGTTACAAAATGTCTTGGCATTTTCTTATGGGAAAAGTCACCAAATTTGTACCCTGTAGAGAAAGGTGTTCCTGAGCTTTTCACAGAGAATTCAGAGTAGTTCATTAAACATAATCAATTTTCAAGATTCAAATGTAATGGACACAATCACTTTCTCAGTCCAGCACTATACACTTCTCCTTTCAGCCTTCCCTTCACTGCTTTCTAAAGCATTGCTGAAGTTCATGGATACCAGATTTTCATTGGGCTAACTTATAGATAGCACAAAGACAAGCACAAAGATTCTATTCATATTATGAGAGAGAGGCAGACAACTGGTCCAAATATTGCTGGTGTACAAAACTATGTTTCCTTTATTACACAGTGGTTTAACAAGGTATAAAGTCTTAATTTCTCATCATATCAAAGATCATTATTGTTATTTGCAAGTGGATTATATCCACACAGAAGAAATGAGAGAATTAAAAATCTGCTTAAAAATTAAAGCCACAAAACAATCAACCTTTGCATTCCAACATTAGTATTACAATTAGCAACATCAGCAAAGGAAAAATAGGAATTTATCATTGCTATTGACAAAACAACAATTCTTATTCATCCACAATGTGTCAGAAAGGAGCCAACTCCAGCTAGTGACAACACTCATGAGTGTTGGTGAGTCACCAGCTGAAAGATCTGGCAGCTGACTAATATTAATACTCATACTCTTATTTATGCAAAGTAATTAATACCTTCCCTCAGGTTTGCTTATACTCCCTCCCAAGGAGACATACTCTGTTGAAGCTTAACACTAACATCACTTTTCCACACTGGGACATCATGCAAGACAGGCTCAGGAACCCTGAAGACACACCGTGGAGCATCATTTTCTGCGGGACAGTGGCTCCAAAGTGCAGGAGTTTTCAGTGAGGGCCAGATGAGCACATCTCATGTACAATGCAGGTGACACGGGAATTCTGCCTTTCTCATCTCAAAACTAACTTTTCACCTAGGTCTAATCCAGAGACCTGGACTCTCATGAAGGTTAATGAAACTGGCTAAGCTACAATAAAATACATGTTTTTATAATTCATCTGGTTATGAATATTTCCAAATTGTAGATCACTGCTTGTTTTATTGCAAGTCAGTTACACTAATAAACAAGATATTCTACCAATTCCAGCATTACAAAAAAATTATGTCTTGTCTTCTTCATACAAACTCTGTCTGTATTTGATCATTCTCTATTTTTTCCCATCTTTTAATTCTTACTACTTTAACCCATGTCAGCCTGTCACTACACCACTGCTTGCTGACACCTGCCTGCCTCCTCTCCTCTCCTTTTGACACTCAGTACTTTTTCGGGAGTTACTGTACAATGATATTTAAAGCCTCCAGCCAGGATGAAAGTTCTCTTACTTCTATAAACATGTAATGAAAAGCAACCTTTCCCAGATCGGCAAGTAGCAAGTGTAAAAAAAAAAAAAAAAAAAAAAAAGAGTAGTGTAGTAAGAAAGTGCAAGTGGTGCTACATAGAAAGATTACAGAGCTTTATTACAAGTGAATCACAGAGTTTTATAAATAGTTCAACCTCTTATAGGAAATACAATAAAACCTTTTTAAATTAGCCTTGTGTTTCTGTTGATATAATTCAGAACAGTATCAGCCTCAAGATCCTTTACTGCTTTCTAATAGAGCATACAAGATGGCATAAATAAAAATTAAAAGTCCATTTAAATACTCTTTAAAAGATTTCAGTTTGCACATGTTAAGGGAGTAAATTACGGCTGATGTGTTAAGGTTCTGGGTTTGTTATTTCTAAAATGATACAATTAGCCTCCAAGGTCAAACTCAATGTTACATTATAACTATTTTTATCAAGTAAAAAATCACTTTACATCTACAGTTAATTGCAGCTAATTTGGCCTTTGAGATGTACTAGTACGAAAGCAATAATGGCTTTTAACAACAATGACAGTAAGACATAGAAAAACTACTGAGAGAAAAAAACAAACATTCATGGAGTCTAAGAGTGTCCATCCACATTTCTTTATACTTCTCATCAAATTACACTGCAGAAAGATGTTTCAGATCAATGTATGAAGTAAAGGTGAAGACACAGAAAAGACCCTTTCAAGCTCTTTAGCTTCTCATCATTACTCTCTACTTACTGCAATCAGTGAAATATGTGTCAAAGTAAAAGTAAAACAGTTTTCAATAGTAAAAAATCTTGTTCAGTAACCAGTGAGGTCAACCAGTCAGTCATCATTCTCCGCAAGTACACACATCTCAAAGTAACAATACTGCCCATGCAGCAAGTAGTTGGACAAGATGACCTCCAGAGGTCCCTTCCCAACCTCAACCACTCTGGGATATCCAGTGTGAATTACGCTTTTACCTTTTGTAGAATTCTTCTTGCTCCACTTCCAAGAGAACAGAGCTATATTTGTAAGAACTAAACAAATTCCTTAGCAGCAGGCATAAAACATACTCCTTCTAAAGAAAGAGAAAAATATTCCAGTTTTTGTACCTCCACTTATTACAATTTATGCAAATTATTTCATAAGCTAAATATTTAAACAAGCATTCAAGCAGTTCATCAGAAGAGGCTATGCAATCACCATCACTCAAAGTCTTTAAAGTGATATTGACCATTCAAAGAAAAAAAAAACCCAAAATAGCAAAAAGACCCCAGCAAAGACTTTAAACAAACTTTTAGGACAAATCTCAGACTAAAGTACAGTAAGACATAAATTGAATGCTTGTCCTTTTATCCTTCCATTCTAGTCATCCTTTTTTTAAAATTCTCTTCAAGAGCAATGGAAGGGTAGAGTTCCCATTTCTGTCATCAACATAGTCACGGAGTGAACAAGTCTCCACACAACCATATTCAGAACTCCTGTCATTGGGCTTCAGAAGTGATCTGAATACAGTAAGATTTTTATATGCTTCCCTTCCACCCCTACCTCCCCACCATACGCACATAACTAAGTATTTTGGATTTGGGAAGTAGAAGAGGCTGGCTTTCATTTTATTATATTATTTATTCCCCTGGATCACACCTTCCAAGTATTAGAGGTTAGTCTTAGTTACTGCAGTACACTGGATGGTGGGGTGAGGCATATCTATGATATTGGATTGAATAATTATATTTTGGGTTTAAATGTTTTGTATGAGCAATCTGTGCTGGCTATATACTGAAGAGTAACCTAAGGCAGAAGAAAGGGTAAGCAGAATTCTCGTGTTAGCTAGAGTTCAGCAAGGGAAAATGTTATTGGTATGTGTCCAGATTCATAACATTTTCACTGGTTTTTAATAAAACCACAAAAAGTTTTCAAATCTTTCTCTAGCTGCACTATATACGGCAGAAATACAATATTTTTTTAATAATTGGCTTACAACAATATGAAAAGACAAGAGTCAAAGAAATAGATTTATGTGTAAAGATATGTTGAAAAAGCCTTTCTTTTCTATGGAAAATACTGATCCTTTTCAATCACTAAGTTAAAATGTAAAATATATATTAGGATAACCAGTTATGTCAACAGAACATCATACAACATGCTGAATGAAAGATATTCTTATCTTGACAGAAAAAAATAATTATCTCCTCCACTGAAGTGATTTCCTGTAATTTTTGCCAGCAGCTTCCAGTTATATGTTCCAGTGCTGGGAAATTTTTTTTCCAGTACTGAGAATAATAATTTTATATTTAAGTTATATTCTTGCTCAGTATAGAAACATATATTCCTACAAAGATAACCTCGTCATAAAATAGCTTTTGACAGGGATGAGTTAACTCTCTGTCACACCCTGGAAGTAGTAATCCCATTTTAGAATTCCCTGAAAAAATGGAAGAAAATGTAACCAATATTAAAATAATTTTACCTGCAAATGGCTTTTGTTTTAAAACTAAGGCCTAAAAAGAGACAAAATGAGCTATTTAGCTGTCATTTGCCAGAGGATTAAAACTGTGTACTTTACAGGGTGGGGTGGTTTTTTTCAGGAGTGGGAGTGGGGATTTTTTTGGTCTCATTTTTTTCTTATCTCTTTTGGATATTACTAGTCAGCTGCATACCAGAGTGTTTTATGCCTCTTTCACTGCAGCATATTCTGGTCTAGTTTTATCATCAGTATAGAAAACTTGCAATATAAATTCGTACTCTATTTGTAAATTCCTCTAGGCTAACCTGGGTTTCTTATGCATTTACGTAAAGGTGTACTTAAGCCACTGGCTAAATACTTGATAGCGTGATTCATGTTGGTTTGTAGTTTGAATGAAAATGAGTGTGATGTAACTGCATTTATTTGTTACTTTTCTTCTGTCTTCTACATCAGTATATTTTCATTAATGACTATGATACTTCTTATACGAATCTCACATAATGAGGAGGTAATTTCTGGTCATTTCTTCACAGTTATGATAGTTGAGAACAACCTCTACTGACCTTCTTAACAATTATAACCTGTAGGACTTAGCTATTTTGTTCAGAAATTTTAAAAAACCCTGTCCTTTAGTGATGAATCCTTTTTGTCCTTATTTTGTCAACCATATGCACTACTGGAATTGAAGAGTTATCTACAATGTAAGGTAAACTAAACTAGCTAATATTCAGCCACTGTTTGATTTCAAATTACTGAAATCCATTTTCAGGAATACAAATATATGTTATTTTTAAAAAGGTTCAAAGAGATGGACAAATATTTAAGATGTAACTTTATATATATGCTAGCTGTCCTCCTGCTAACTATTTGAAGTTTATCATCTAAAGCCAAATCTGGCCTCCATGGCCTCTTTTACTAAATAGTACAACTTTCCACATGAAATACCAGGAAGAGTTACATTCTAACTGATTAAATGGCAAACTATGATAATTTTAAGTAAAATCTACTATTAAAAGTTAATAATTTATCATTTGCTGAATATAGTTCCAAATTTGAAGGACACAGGTCCTGGGCACAATGTATTTTAATTCATTATTTATTCTAAGAAAATATGCAAATTGTGTTTTATCGCCAAAAGCCAATTAACATAAAACACATGCTCATTATAATTCTCTAAGTCTTTATTCTGGCATTATCACAGAGTTTAAGAAAAAGTGAAAACAAATAATTGTTACTGAAAGAACGAAGGAGTGGGTGGACAGGAGTTATTGCACAACTAATTAGATGGTTTTAGAAAACATTTTGATGATTTTATCTCATTAACTTGGTCAAAATTTCAGTTCTTCCTAGCCTACACCCATCATCTTTCTTGTGTTTCTAGAAAATCATTGGAGCATAGTTTACTTCACTGATGTTTTTCAGAATAGTAGATCATTAAAATAAGAGGTTTTTAACACTAATTTAAGGGGTAACACTGTCCACTGCCAAGGTATTGAAGCATAGCAACCATATAGGCATTTTGGTTCCAGGTAATGGGCTCCCAAGTCAGATAAACTTTTCCTTAAGAAAAAATCCATTTCAAGAAAAGTGCACATAAAAGAAAAACAATTCTTTTATCTCACTTGCATTATCAACACCACTCAAAGCCACGTTTTCCTCTCCTTCTGGGCAGGCTAGAAAGACCCAATACTGTCAAAGGCAGCCAAATTGAGGGAGTGGTGGTTTTCTCTCCCCAGCTCTAGCCAGTAGCAACACTGAGCACACATTCCTGATGGGCACAGGGTTGGGCACACACACATGCATGCCCATGTCATTGGCCACCCAGATTGAAACAGAGCAGAGCATTTTCAGTACACACACAACCACCACTCATGTAAACATGAAGCACAGACAGTACAATCCTGTCTTCCTCTCTGGCTGATTGAGATTGAAGGCCACTAGTAGAATAAATATACACACAATATGGGTCTTCCTGGTGGTTGGTCTTGGACCAGTTTATACAGTAGCCAGCCCTCAAACCCCAGTCCCCATAGTTGCTGGACCCTGGACCTATGACTCCCTGAGGTTTGTGGTCACGCTCTAGTGGCTGGTACCTCACCCACCAGGCAGTTGGGCTTGAATCTCACTAACCTTCACATACACACGCAGATTAGAGAAGACACCCACACAAAAGATAGAAATTGCATTTTGTAAGAATATATGACAGACTGCTGTGATCAAGCATAAGGCTCAGTCAGGTAAGTGTGCTGACCAGCATCTTGTTTCCACTCAGTCAGCCCCTTCTTCCACTTTCTTTGATTCTCTCCCTTCTTTGCCTCTGGTCCTTTCCCAAAACATCCCATAATCCTTCTCATGCATCCCCACAATCCCCTTAAAACACCCATCACAATCCCAAAATCCTCATCTCTCTCACCTGCAACCCAAAGCCCTACACCCCTTGAAGCCATTAACCCCCTTCAGTTTGCATGTCATCCTGGTGAGAGCTTCTTTTGTTGACTCATCTCAGTGGATATCCCTGGTTCCAGATACCCATAACCCTGTGATTTAAAAAACTGTGTGTGTATATCATGTGATATGTTGCCTTTTAATCACTACTTTTAGTTTATGGAGGAAACATCCTACGTGGTTTTTCATAAGTATGCATGTAGGGGTGAGCATGTGTTTGTGGGTGAGACACCTTTTGCAGTTTTGTAACAATAAACAACACTGACTTAATCATGGAATCACTGAACTAGTTCCTAGACTGTCTGAGATGAAAAGACTGTTTCATTTAAACTTTTCTGTTGTGCATGTCTTGAAGTGTTATTATGACATTCAGTTACTAAAAAATGTCTCCACTGTTGTGTGCACAAGGACAAAGGGAAGGCTGGTAACATATATGAGTAAATATTGTCAAAGGTGAATTAAAGTGGAATGATTCGAGCACTTTTACGGCAATACTTTTGGAGGACATCCACACTTTGGGTTCTCTCCTTCAGGACCTATCTAAGGAATAATGGAGACTTACACTGTAAGAGAGGCTGCATCCTGTGGATTAACTGTATATTTCACCAGAAAGGTCAGACTAAAACACTGACAGAGGTCTTAAACTGAAAGCAAGCTGAATCCCCCTTGAATATTCTCAACAAAAATTGCCACTTTTTCTTTTTCCTAAGGGCAATCTCTTAAATACATTATGATTACCTGTTTTATTAATAAGACTCTTAGATAATTTGAAATATCTCATTGATTTATTCATAATTGCAACCTTTATCCGATAACTGCATTGTTGTATCTTTTATTAGTTTTCAGAACTTGTAGTAAATTTGCTCAGTTACATGCCTGAACAATTGCAAATTTACTTTCTCATCCTTTTTCATAAAATCAATAGAAAGTATTAAAGGATCATTTATTCTATCAAATTACATGATGCATAAATCCTGTACAAAAAGGTCATGTTAGGTAGGAAGGCAGGAAGCCTGCAAAGGCTTTGCATTTATTTCTAAGTAAATACCAAAGTTCCTGGAAGGGAAAACTTAATTTAGCAAATACTGAAGAACAGGTGGAAAACACTTGTGATGTTGTCTTAGGACTGTCATTAAGGCATGGCAACACTCTCCATTATTACTAGACATCTGTTAGCAATTCCAATATAAAGCAATTAAATAAAAAAAAAAATCCTTTCTTAGGTCATTATATTTATTATACTACTCTCTATTCGGTCTAATGTTGATATCAATGGAGGGAAATTGGGGAGCTAATTACTAGTATGGTTTCCAGAATCCAACAGTATGATCTTGTTTGACAATAAATGGAGAGAATTCATGCTCAAAGGGCAAAGTAATAACTGTTCTCCTTGTGCCAGAAAAGAGGAACTTGAGAACTCTGGGGTGATGACAAAGTAAATTGCACAAATAAAAACCATCGTAAAATGGAAAGTAGGCTGTGTGAACTCTGGAAGAGAAAGCACGAGGAAAGACGCGTCTCTGTTGACAAGGAAAGATATTAATTTTGCTGTCAGCTGTCCTGTTATTGCAACTTAGGGAACAACTGAGGAAGAATGAGTAGATGAAGTAATTCTATTGAGAGTGACTCTTTGCAAGTGATCATAAACTACAGTAAGAAACAGTCGATCAAAATCATTGCTTTTGTATGCCTGGAGATTGTTCACCCAAAATATAACAGTGAATTTGTAACAGGCCAGTCTGCAAAAGGTTGATAATAAAAACATTCTTATGACTCACGTTTGGAACTGTAAGAAAGAGACACTAAACATATAACTTGCTAAAATACATTCACACAAATAAAACAACATAAGGCTTTTCCAGCAATTTCATACAAATAAAATGTGTGGATTCTTCCTGCGTGGTCAAAAAAGAACACAAATTGAGGCTTGCTTTAGTCTCACACAAGAGTTCAGAACAGCAAAGTTTCAGCTTAAGTATAGTGAAAAATTCTTGTAGATGTCACTTAAAACTTAGCATTTAAAAAGAGCTCTATAAAATCTAAAGACAGTTCTGGAATAGCACTGAGACTAAAAACAAATGCAACTCATCATCTTCTTCCACCTAGAAATGTAAACAGAAATTTGTTATAAGCTAGTTGCCATAGTACCAGTATGACAAATTAAATGCTGCAAATACTCGAGCAACAACTAAGGCAACTTCTTGCATGTGAGAAGCTCTCTGTTCCTGTGTTGAACCTCACTGACATAATGACTTCAGAGCAAATGGAAACATTTCCAAGATCCAGGCTAAACAAGTACTTCCATAAAAAAAGTCATCTTTTACAACTGTTGCTCAGTAATCACATGCTTAAGTATTAAATTTTACTCTGTCACTGCAGTAAGTGAATAGACTTGTCTGTACACCCAGGGATTTTCTGCCCCAGCCTTTTTTCCACATGGGACAGTGATGAATACCACAGCACTAAGTCAAAGTACTTCTGGATGCCAAAACAGTAAGGTGATAGACTTGGTTTATGACCTCTGATGTCAAGTCCTGTGGTTATTATTCTGAGCTCAACCAGTACTCAAAAGATCCATGCTGATTATACTGATATATTACACATTAAGCGTAAAAGTAACAAAACAAATAAAACAGCAATTGCTATAAATACATGTGTGTGTATATATATCTGCATGTGTGCATTGGTATGATGATGTAATGAGGGGAGTGTTGAGAAGGAAACAGATGACTTCACTGCTTCAGGGAAGTATTTCAGCATGCCACCCAACGCAGCGTTACTGCAAACTTTATAGTACTTCACTACATGTATCTGAATTAACCTATGGTTTATATATAGCTCCTCTTTGCCTCCCCAAAATCACCAAGGTTACACCTAATTGCTGTGAAAAGTGAAGGACCCAAGAAGAAAGTAAGTAATCATTCATGTACATCCCCACAACATAAAAATCTCTGTAAAGACAAAGGCACCCAAACAATATAAATATCTGCTAGAAAATAAAAAAAAAAGAAGACTGACTATTGCAATCCCACCAAGAAGATATCTCTTGGTCAGTAATGGATCCTGATAGCTGATTTGGCAAGCCAGTTTACTAAACACTAACAAAAGTTATCAAGCCATTGAAAGTTTACTATACTTGCTACATCTATACAGTATTATAGTGTGTTGCATTGCTTTCACCTCGGTGGCTAGCTATCTTGTCCTCTAGCACAGTGACTTCTGTTGTAATACCTCATTCAGCATTGGTATGGAATCGGCGATGGTGTCATAGTTTCACCTTTATGACTACATTCCAAGAAGAACAAAAAATAAACATTTTCTGCCTGAAAATCCTTTATAAAGGCTGTTACCTCTGGCTTTTCATAACAGTAGCAGTAAAAACTGTATGAAAGTCATATTAGTCAGAATGACCGTTTCAAGCTATTACTGACAAAAGCCCCTAAAAGTTCTCCGTTGATGTTTTGTTTCTAATAATGACACCCCTCCGTGGTGATTCAGAGTACATCAGCTGCGTACTGTTTGTACAGAGAAGCAGAAAACCCATTGCCACTGTAACATCTGCTTATAGGTTACAGAAGACACCATCACTTCTGTAAGCTTCTATGTTGAGACCGTAAAAGACTGCAAGCTACAATTTCCGTGAGTAGCATAAAGAAAGATGATAAAAGTAGCTACGTAGAAAACATGAAGTTTGTTCTGACAGTTCCCATGCAATTTTCCATTCAGATTCTTTTCGATTATTTTCTACTTTGATACAGCTAATTCATAAGATAAATAATAAGAATTTATAGGAGCAGACAAAGCTCAAAGTTGTTTTTGCTCCAGATCACAATGTTGTTCTTGCTATAATTACTTAACACTACTGCTTCTAGAAGGACCTATCCAGAGTTCATGTAAGAAGTAAATCTTACTCCGATTTTCCCTTAAATGAGGAAAAATTAAAATAGAAATCTTATTTTTATTGAGCCTTTCTGCAACAATTCACAGAAAATAATATTTTATTCTAATAAATTATGGTAAACTAGAGATTCTCTTTAAAATTCAGTTCTCTAAGACAGCTTTTTTTTTTCTATGCTGTAGTAATACTGTGTTAATTTCTGTAAAGGAAATGTAATTTTATAATGTTTAATTCAGGCAGGGTTACTAATGGCCACACCTTGAGAGAATCATATTAAATAAATGTTTTAAATGGAAAGAAACAAATCTGCACACTTACTCAGTTAAACAATAAAGATTATACAGAATACACTCAATTATGTTTCTCTGACTTCTTTTTGAAGCTAAGACACATAGATTGTTTGCCTGGTTCTTCACATCTACCAGTAAAATATCATATATTTTAAGGTTATGTTTTACTATTAATCCTACTTAGATAAACTGTATTAAAAAAAACTCTAAAAATAATTCTAGTGTTATTTATCCCCGTATTTGTCAGCATAATCATAGATTACCTTATGGTAATTTACTGTGAAATGTTTCCTTCCTACATTCCTATATCCCTGGCATTCAGCAGTCTGCATTCTGCTTAAAAAGAATCTAGAAACTACTCCTGGAAAGCACATAGAGAGAAATTTTCATCCTACAAATAGAGAAGTTTGAGGAGATAAAGGGTTAGGGATTGAGCTGTCCCTAGTTTACACCAATAGCCACACAAAATTCACATGCCATTCCACATTGTTTTAGACACAGAGTTTCAATTCATTGTGCAGAGGCAGACAAAAACAAAAAAACCCATGGTTTTGATAATTAAATTACAAAAATCATATGTATTTCCTATAAGTCATTTACATTTAAATAGTAATATGAATCATAGAAGTCATCACACATACATCTCAACAAGTGTTCTTCCATCATTCTCACATGTTAATCATTGTCTTCTTACAGCAGCTTTAGAGAAGCTGAACTTCTTTTGGCTGAAATGCAACATTTCCATGCCACACACAAAACCGAAGTAATTGGAAACTTGCCAGTTAATTGCAAGCAACACATGCCTATAACGGTGATGCAGAATGATGCTGGATAACAAAGTCTTGCTTGCTGAGACTCAGGGTTTCAAACTCCATATTACTTATCACTTCAGATATTCCTGCTGAAAAACATCCTTTAAATGTCCCCAAAAGTAACTGTGAATGTAAGAAAGCTATCTGAGACCACAACTGACTGAAACAGAGATCCTATACAGAACGCCACTGTCTAAGTTTGATATTCAGTCCTATCACCAAGTTAATTTTAGTTGGTGGTGTTTTCTTTATTGCTGACTGGGGAACAGCAAATTTCAAATTGCTGTACTTTGCTCATATCTCAAATTGATTTGAAAACAAAGTCAGTGGAGAATGATCTAGTCCATCTGTTTAGTGAAAAGTCTTATCACAAATACCACATTTTTTATAAAAAATATTCTTAAGATGTACCATTGCACACAGACCAGACTGTGTTTTAGGAGAATGCAATGGAAATTACTTCATCCTAAAGGTAATGAATGGGTCAAAGTTAAGAGGTACATATAGCTGTTTCTTAGTTAATAATTGCAGCACAGGAAGTTCCACCTCAGTATGAGGAAGAACTTTACTGTGAGGGTGACGGAGCACCAGAACAGGCTGCCCAGAGAGGTTGTGGAGTCTCCTTCTCTGGAGACCTATAAAACCCAACTGGACACGTTCCTGTGCAACCTGCTCTCAGTGATCCTGCCTTGGCAGGGGGGTTGGACCAGATGATCTTCAGACGTCCCTTCCAACCCCTACCATTCTGTGATTCTGCAATTGCTAAAAATCAGTTATTTTATTTTGGATACTTACATTCTCTGATGCCCCAGATGCTGTATAGTCCCTGGTAATCAGGCCCTCCTCACATCATCCTGAATTACATGTAGCTATACAGTTATAGTCATGTGGCATAAAACCCAAACTTTCGTTTAGAAATATAAAAAGAATATAAACAAGTAACCCACCTGTTTATATTCTTTGATGTATCAGCATTCAGCACAACAAAATCTGTTCTTTTGACTACACTTTAAGACATTGCTTATTACTAACATAACTGAAGATGCATACCTTTTATAAAGTCCTAATTGGATGTTACTTCTGACCAGACTTCCAGTCACATGAAAATTATCAAGTAACCTTGTACATTAATACTTGTTTTTGTACATGCATATTTTGCTGTTTGAAATGTTTTATACCTCTGAGTGTAGGTCAATTGCTTATGCTTTACTCTTATTACGTGTTTCAAACGTAGATAACTCTTTTCCCAACTGCTTTGCATTTCCTGGAAACTAACAAGGGTTCCCAGTAAAATTATTCTTAAATTTAACAAGTCATTGTAAACCTCTAAATGACTTCTTTAACATTATGAAAATATACCACTGTATTTCTAAATCTGATGGTCTTTTTCAGCTGGAAATAAAGGCATCTGAACCTTGACATAATGTCTTCTGAATTTTGTCGGACAGTATTAGAGTACAGGAAATACTTTGCAGTGCAGACAGAAAACTGACATACAACATTCATGTAGTAAAAATATGGTTTGTGTGAACATTTACTTCTAGTTAAGCTGTAGAGACTTTTCACACATAAAAAACCCCATTCCCTACCAAATTCAGAGAATGAAAGCACAAATCACAAAGCATATAACTACATTGTGAATACAACCATTACTTTTGTTATGAAACACATGATAGTGTCCCAAAATCCTACTCAAAATAATACTGGACTTTTAACATGAGAAAATGTTTAAGCATACGATAAGGCTACATTGAAAATTGCGTATTTTGTCCCTGATGGAGAAAAGATTATTGCTTGGAAAATCATCTCAAATTTTCAATAACTTAAATTTTTGCAAAGTAACAGAAATGACAGACATTTTGCTCACATTTACTGCCACTCCCAGATTTTCAAACATCTCTTTAGAAAACTGTGGATGACTAATCAGTGATGGAGGAACTAGAAAAAAGAATAATTCTTTGGAATTTTAAAATTTAGATGTTATGCTTCCAAATACATTTTTCAAACATGATTGTAGAAAAACAAATGCTGAAATTTTTCCTCAATATTGTTGAGAAAATAATTATTTCACAAATAAACCTCTCAGTTATTCTGAAGGAGAAGTGCTAAAATGAACTATGAAAATTTCACTTCTCTAGAAAGACTGCAGCAATAAAAATATACTGGACACCATCAGAAAAACTGTACCACAATACCATAAATATGTGCTAAGCCAAGCCAAGTTCCAGTGTTTTTTGTGAAGAAAAAAACCCACCCAAAACTCAAATTGCAGTTTGCTTGAGTGCCTGAATATTCCTTCCCAAACATTTTGGGTGAAATTTGCTGTAATTGCTGCACATGCTTACAGAAGCATTCAACAGTAAGACTGCTTAGGACACCTTTTTCATACTTTTCATCATCAATTGTGAAATGGTAAGGATCAAATCTTGAGAAAATTATCTTTCTCATTTATCTTTGACTCAAAGTGACTTTTGTTAATCTGCATTATTCTCAATACTTAGGCATAGTAACATTCTCACATACTTATCCTATAAGGGCGTGGATTTCCCTTCTGTATTTTAGATTTGAAAGAGAAGCAAGTACAGGGCCAAAAAATATACCAAAATATTCCTTTTCAGAAAATATTTTAACATAAGTTTAAAAAAGGGCACAGTTTTACACTTCAGCCTATCTGTAAAAGAGAGGCTTAGAAAATTTCTTTAGGCTTCAAATCTTACAATTTCTTTTCCCATTTTATTTCTCACAAATTCATGAAAGCATTTGAGAATTGAAGCTTAAGAACAAGCATATTTTTCTTACTGGAACATGATGGAAGTTGAGTTTAGACTTTTCCATAACATATATAGAAAATTTGTTTTCCTAGAATGTACTGGCTTAAAGAAGCTTTCAACACTTTTCAAGTCTTGCTAAGACTTACAAGCTCATAATTTTTCCCCTTAGTGAATTCTGAAGCAGTCTGAAATGCATCTCTGTAATCTAGCAATTTATTTTTACTGATAAAATCATCTTCTAGGTTAGAGTTTCTAGTTCCAATTTGCTTAAAAGAATAATAGCTGTTCTGTGTGGGTTTTCAATGTCACAATCCTTACAATACCAAAATATATTTTCCTACATCTATGTTGCGTGACTCAATTAGTTCAAAAGGGTGTGATGCAAAGTATGTTACATTTATATGTGACTGGCTCAGAAAATAGTAAAATTTTTATTTTCATCTTACAAATAGTGTCTTACTGCTTTCAGCTTCAAGCTTCCTTTTAATTTTGAAAATTCACAAAAACTTTTAAAAAGTAAAATTACTTTATTTCCATTTGAATATATTTCATACATCTGATCAGAACTATGAATCTTTGTATTTTTATTTGGCACTCAATGTTAAAGTATGATTGTATTGCTCTAAAACTTATATACTGTAATACTGCATTATTTCCCATATAGTAATTTATTCAAAATCTTTTTCAATCATAGCCGTCAAACAGCAAGAACAGCTTCTGTACACACAGATGTTAATCTCAGAGTAGAATTCATAACTGATAAATAGAAAGTAGTAAAAAGAACTCTGAAAATTATGTAGAATTTTTTCCATGTTTCTTTCAGAAGACTATATACATAATAAATTAGAACAGAAATGGTACTTAAAAAGTGCTAGACCTTAATGGAAAAAAAATTAATGAAGAAAAAGTGGCATTTAAACAAGATATATTGCTTTCCAAACAAACATAAAAGCCTTTTTAAAAAAACTAAATATTGTAGAGATTGCACAGAAATCACTCCAACATGCCTAAGTTTAAGTTATATTTAAAATCACTAAGCAAGAAAGAAAAACAAAGTTTTTAACCTGAGAATTTACCACCAAAAACATGGGGAAACTGAAAATAGAACAAGTGTTTAATATTAATCTTTCTGTAGACAAACAGGTGCAGCTTTATTTGGCTTCAGTCAATTTTCATCAACATTGTTTCCAAATTGCTACATCCATCTTTGTGTAACTCAGATCTCAGCCTCCATTGGTATCATTACACAATTTTGTTCTTCAGTATGATGCATATGAAAAAAAAAAAACAGTCCTACTTTCAAACATAAAAATATTTCTCTCTGACCTGACCATTACTGGCCCAGGACAAGCCCCAGGAGCTATAATACAAAATACTGTTTCAGCTTATTACTCTCTAGTGATCATAGAATCACAGAATAGTTTGGGTTGGAAGGGACCTTTAAAGGTACGCTAGTCCAGCCCCCTTGCAGTGAGCAGGGACATCTTCAACTAGATCAGGTTGCTCAGAGCCCCGTCCAGCCTGACCTGGAATGTTGCCAGGGATGGGGCATCTACCACCTCTCTGGGCAACCTGTGCCAGTGTGTCACCACATCCATTGTGAAAAATTTCCTCTAGTAGAAATCTACTCTCTTCTAGTCTAAAACCATTACCCCTTGTCCTATCACTACAGGCCCCACTGAAAAGACTGTCACCATCTAAAGCCCTGTTACTGTAAGGCTGCAAGAAGGTTCCTCTGGAGCCTTCTCTTCTCCAGGCTGAACAACTCCAACTCTTTCAGCATCCTCATAAGGAGGTGTTCTATCCCCCTGATCACTTTGGTGGCCCTCCTGTGGACCCTATCCAACAGGTACATGTCTTTCCTGTGCTGAGTACTCCAGTACTCCAGGATGCAGTACTCCAGGTGGGGACTTATCAGAGCGGAGTAGAGGGGCAGAATCATCTCCCTCGACCTGCTGGCCACGAAGACAGATCCATTTTTAGAACAAGGAAGACAGAACAACCCAAAGAACGTTATCTTACTTTTTAGCTCCATGGTGTGACCTGCTTATTAAATGTCATGCGGACTTCTCATCCCCTTTGTGACCAAGAGTATATATTAGAACTAGAAAAGGTCCTACAAAGGATAGCAAGGATGATCAAAAGTATAGGAACAAACAGACATGCTAGGATTCTTCACCACTGAAGAAAGAAAATTGTAAGTAGGGTATGAACAAGGCCTAGAAAATTATGCAATATGGAGAAGGAAGATCATTATTGACGTTTACTGCTTCTCTTAATACAAGAACTCCAGTCATCAAAAGAAGTTATGAAGCAACAGGCTTAAAATGAAACATTAATGGAGTTCCTCACATAGCATGGACTTAATATGCTGAATCCCTTACTTCAGGACACCATGGAAGCTAAGAATTTGCAAGAGGAAGGAAGACAAAAAGAGAATCTCTTGTAGATTACACGATACATAGAAACCACCTCTGGGTAAGGAAATACTTGAGATGGAAACACTAGGAAATTCTGAAAATGTTCAAGGGGAGTTTCATGCAATCATGAAGTAGTATATGTAAGAATGGCCCATCAGATGTCCTCTGGATCAAACCCTGTCCACAGTTGGGACAGCTTCATGGTATGACCAGATTTCTCAGGGCCGTGTCCAGTCAAGTTTTCAGTATCTCCAAAGATGAAGATCCCACAGCCTTTCTGGGCCGCTGTTTCAGTATTTGACCACCTTCACTGAGAAGAAATTTTTTCTTGTATCTAAACAAAATTCCTGTGTTCCAACTTGTCCTTGTTGATGTGTGTTGTCACTGCACACCTCTGAGAGTCTGGCTCTATCATCTCTTCATCCTCAAATTAGGTACTTGTAGACAGCAATAAGCTCTTCACCTACTCTTCTCGAGGGTGAACCAGACCACATTTTTCAGCTTCTCTGTGTGTCTTATGTTCCAGTTTCTAAATGACCTTTGTTGTCCTTCACTGGATTTGCTTCAGTATCTCCACATCCTTCTGTACCAGGGAGCCCAAACTGGACATAACACTCTAGATGCAGTCTCATGTGCTGGGGCGAAGGGAAGGATCACTTACCTCAACCTCCCAGCTGCAGTGTGTTAACAAAGCCCCGTAGGTGGCTAGGTTTCATTGCTGCAAGGGCACGCTGTTAGCCCATCTTCTACTGCAAAGCTGCTTCCTAGCTCTTCTGGCCTGTTCTGCTGTATGGAGATTTTTGATCGCATGTGCAGGACTCGACCTTTGCCTTTGCTGAGCTTCCGTGACATTTCTGCCAGACACTTTCTCCATCCATCAAGATCCCTTTGAATGGCAGTTCTGTTCTCCAGCATACCAATCTCTCCCCTCAACTTGGTGTCATCACAAACTTGTTGAGCATGTACTCCAGTCCACCAGGTCATTAATGAAGACTTTCAGCAGTACTGGCCCCAATATTGATCTCTGAAGGACACTGCTGATAATCTGCCACCAACTGGACTTTGAACTGTTGACCACTATCAGCCTGCTAGTCATATCAGTTTCCCCACTCACGTTATAGAGAATTTTTCCAGCCCTTATCTCACCAATTTGGTTATTTTAACAGAGGAATCCATGCCAAAAACCTCGCTAAAAATCAAAGTAAACTATATCCATCACTCTCGTTTTTGTCACATTTGTATGGATTCATGAGCCGACTGGTAAAACTTCCTATCTTATTGAGACTTCAACATGGAGATAAAAAAGACAGATGAAAAGATCAGAAACACTTGTTAGGAAGAAGAATTCCTAAAACCAATTTTAAGAGCATCCAATGTTTTGGACACTATAACTTTGCCCAGACAATTAAATGAGTAACAACAAAAATACAATAGGAACAAGTGTATCACACACATTAGCATATACCTTCAAAGCTGTGAAGATGTTAAAAAAAAATCATTACAAATTGTCCTAAAGCTATAGGAAATGAGCATGTAGTTTTGTTTTTTAATGGAAATACATGTTCAGACATGTCAGTGAAAGTGCAAGGTCATGAGCTATCTGTATTTTGAATAAAAGACATCTTAACAGCAAAATATGCTAGAGTCTCAGAAACCCAAGTATTACAGCAAACCAGTCATAACAATGCAAATACATGAATATGTAATTTTAAATCCTTTGTACTTCTTGCTGGGTGACAAGTGTTTTTCTGATAGTTTTTTTTTAACTGATAACTAAGCGTAGGAGACAACATGTGTGCCTGTAATTAGAAATACAAATTTCAAAAGATAATTAGAAAAAAATAGATCATATTTTAAGAGGTCAGTGATACTTATTGGGAAATAAAGTAAAAATGTTGAAATTTTTATGCACCTTCTCCAGTAAATAAATAAATAAAATAAATACTTATGGTGATAACTGAGCTGAATTAAGACCTGTATTTAGCATGAAACTACCTGTTGCTCAAATGGTATTGTTTAGAAAAATAGGAAGGCAAAACTAAACCTCTTTAATTACTGATTTTGGTACTAAATTAGCATATCTGCTGCTTTAAAACACAGATGATATTCCACAGATTCATCATCTTTGTAAGATCTCAATATTTTCTTAGATGTTCATGGAATGAAATAAATTATAAATCAGTAAGTGTATTTTCTATGAAAATATTAACTAAAAGTTAAGGCATTTTGCTGATATTTCAGGTGCCTGCAAAATTATATCATTTTGAAGCAAAGAGATAATTCTCACCTTTAGCTTTTATATAACAATTGACCACAATTACAGTAACTGGAGCTCATTACTTTTGCATTTTTTGTTTCACTTCTTGTCACAAAAGGAAATCTAATCAAAAGTTCTTCTAAGGAGATTTCACTATAAACAGTAAAATAAAAGAAATATACCTTCATGCAGGCTTGGTTGTCCTGAGAAATTATCTATCAAAAAACTCACAGAGTTTTCAGAAAAAATATACTAAACAATAAAAATATGCATCAAAGCAAAAAAACATCCTTGGAAAGTAAAGAAGAAAATTCTATTAAAAATTCTTTGTATATTCAAAACTTGGCTGAGCAGTGTGATCTAACTTTGAAGTTAAATCCAACTTTGAGGCTAGCCCTGCTGTGAGCAGGAGGTTGGACAGGCTGACCTCTAGAGGAACTTTCCAAACTAAATTATTCTGATTCTAGGCTTGGGAAATAGTACACAGGGAAAAAAGTTTTCAGAACTAAATTAGGATAGAAAGGAATATCCTTATTAAGCTTTCAACAGGAATAAACCATGAATTTCTAGTAATTTATGGAAATAGCAAAGAAGAGAATATACCGTGTGATTAAAGAGACTGATATTAGAAATTAATTTTTAATAGTACTTTCCATACAATATGGATTTCTTAGCATTTAGTTTATCACTTTCTATTATTAAACTCTGTTCAGCAATGTATGGCTGATAAAAAAATCAGCTAGCCAAGCTAAATAAAGGTCTCTGGGTCACGTGTCCTTGCCCTGGGTGTGTTTTTCCTTTTACTTACAGCTAGAGCATTTCTGTGAAAATGGTTGATTTAAAATTTCTACACATGGACAGAGGAAGTAGAGTCCTGTGAAATGGAAATCACTTTGACGTCATGAAAACAGAGAAAACTTCTAAAAGCTCAAACATCTATTCACTGCTATTTTAAATTGGTTTACTGAATGTAGATACAATAGAAACACAAGAAAAAATCATTAAAAACTTGAAATGTAGATTAAAAAAGAATGTTTTAAATTTATGGATTCTGCAGCAAAGTTACATAATAAAAACATATCCAAACACTGTAAAATATTTTCAAGCCTGCAATAATGTCTAATATATTGGATAAATTATTAATATTATTAAATTGGAAAAAAGTATCATTAAGTAATTAAATTTTGGAATGCAACTGCATTAGTCAACATGAAAAAGGTCTATATTGGTTACAATAGAAGGCATGTTATTTTAACAGTAAAGAAAATTATTAACTGTGACAACACAAAGACTGGATGTTCAGGATGCTCTTGTGTGCTATAAAAAGTCATACTATTAGCTCATTTTGTTTTCATTCTCTTCAGACATGACTTGCAAATAACTTGCCAACACGCCACCAATTCCATTTGCATTGTAAAAATTCATTGAAAACTGAAATGTTTAAGATAAGTTGGTTTTGTCATAGCTTTTCTATAAAGAACGTTGTTCTTAAAGTGCAGCTTGTTTGTCACACAAATGTTTATTTGGCTCCAGAACCATATAACTTATTGCTTTTTCTAAATACTACTGGACTAACAGCAAAAACTCATCAGCAGTTCTTTCCTTTTCACCCAGCAATTATTTCATTTATTTAAGGATCTTATGTGTGTAAAAACCCCTGTAACATCTTGTGTTTCATAGAAGTCCAAATAAACTGTATCTGTGAATTAGTCTTAATTAATTTTGAACTGAACTGATTTCTTAAAAGACTTATATTTAGCTACTATTACCTTCAAAGAAAGCCATCTTACTTTGCTTTTATTCCATAATATTCACACAAACATCTCAGTAAGGATATGAATGAATTGCTTGTTTTCCAACATGTGATCTCCTGATCACAATAATTCTAGTCAGCATTTCTGGTGATTAGGATTGATGTCCTTTATATAGACAAGACTACTAAGTATAATACAAACAACAGTATTACAAAGATAATGCTTCCTACTCCAGTTCACCAGATCATAATATATGGTAAGAGTACTCTTTATTGTTTTAACTCTCATTATACAGTGGCTACCACACTGCTTTGTTCTCCTTGTATCCTGATAAACCTTGGTGACACAACCTCAGGTATTATAGGCAGGTTGAGTTTAAATGATTTAAAGCACCTCAATTTCTTCTCTTACTATGACAGACTCTCAAAACTTAATCTTTTCTAACAGATTAATTCAGTGGTAAGCGTTCCCTTAAAGTTTATATATAGATTGCTATACACTTTTGGGTCTTGCTTCTTCACGAGTTGCTCTTTCTCCCTTCAAGTCTAATTTAAAACTCTTCCAACAAGCCCTGTACAAAGATCCTTTTCCCCCTTTGAGACAGGTGTACCCTCTCTCTGTTGCCAGCAGACCTGGTGTTCTGTAAACTGACCCATGATCAAAAAAAACAAAATTCTGCCAGGGACACCAGGCTCAGCCAGGTATTGAGCTGCTGGCTCTTCCTGTTTGATTTCTCATCATTCCCTGCAACTGGAAGGATAGAAGAGAACACTACTTGTGCTCCTGATCCCTTAACCAGTTGTCGTGAGACACTGAAGACACTTGCTTGCCCTCGGACCTCCTGTTGCAACTTCATCACTGCCTACCTGAAAAATCATTAATGGATAGTAATCTGAGGGCTGTACCAGGATAGAAAGCTTTATCTTCACATCTTTAACCTGAGCCCCAGGAAGGCAGCAGACTTCCCTAAAAAGTGTGTCTGGTCTGCATATTGGGCCTTCTGTTCCCCTCAGGAAAGAGTCTCCTATGAAAATGACCTATCTTTTTTTCTTTATGGGAGCAGTTTTGATGCAGGGCATAGATTGACATAACCTCAGTGACACCTCCAAGCTAGATGAAATGTCGCTATCATTGTTCAGTGCCACTTGCAGAGCCTCATACCTACTATGCAAGGGCACCTGGGAAGGTGGGGGAGTCATGGAGGAGACACACCTGCTGCCCCGTGCAGGAACTTGTCTCCATTGCCCCCTATCTCTAGCAAGGTGGAGAGAGGAGAGGGAACTCTCCGTATCATGCATCCTGTCTGCCTGTTGGGCCCATCTCAGGCAAGGCAGAATGGGACTCCAGTAGTCTCTCTCTCTCTTGCTCTCCCTGATACTCCTCAGCCTACCCACCTCCTCCCAGAGCTCTGTCAGTAAGCGGAGTTCCTCCACCTGGGCGCACCTCCCACAGGTGCGCTCACTGCTGCCGTCCGAAACCGGCATAAGAGCAGAATCACAGAATCACAGAATCACTAGGTTGGAAAGGACCTTCAAGATCATCAAGTCCAGGTAGACAACATCCACAGCCTTCCCCTCGTCCACTACGTGGGTCACCTGGTCATAGAAGGAAATCAGGTGGGTCAAGCAGGACCTTCCTTTCATGAACCATGCTGGCTGGGCCTGATCTGTTGTTTGTCCTTCACATGCCTTGTGAGCACTCTCAAGATGAACCGCAAGACGAACCGCTCCATGATTTTCCCTGGCATGGAGGTCAGGCTGACAGGCCTGTAGTTCCCAGGATCCTCCTTTCGGCCTTTCTTGTAAATGGGCGTCACACTGGTAAGTCTCCACTTACTTTCACAGACTTCCCATCAAGCTTAAGTAGGTGCTACCCTGGGCTCAGTGACACTGGGTTACAGCGTTAATTTCCTCATCCTGATCTAGTTGAAGATATCCCTGCTCATTGCAGGAGGGTTGGACTAGATGACCTTTAAAGGTCCTTTCCTAACCAAACTATTCTATGATTCTATATCAGTTTCTCATGTAATACACCTTCTCTCAACAACCTTTCTGTAGCCACCTTTCTAATCTACTCATTAAGCTAGTAAGAGATGCCTTCATCTTCTTTGTGCCACAATCTTCTGATCAATCAGACCAGTCTTCCTTCATCTGAGGCACTCAATTTCTATTTTTTTCCTCCCAAAGCCCAGTCTCAGTCTATCTCAACCTTATTTCAGCTGGCATCCCAATCTCCTCATTCCCTGTGCTACTGCATCTTCTGGTCCATCTCTTGTTTGTTCATAACAGAGACAAACAGTTCTTTTATTAAGATGATGTTTGTATTCACCATAAGTATAGGAAATATATATGCTCACACCGACACAGTTTGCAGCAGTAGAGAGCTGCTATTATAAGCAAACAGCTACTGGGGGGGGGAGTGGGGAGAGAGAGTAAAAAGAAAAAGAAAAGGTCTTTTGTTTCTGACAAAAAAATATGTTTGCACCTGGAGTTTTTGCAAAGCTGTTCTCTATTATTTCAGGTGTTGAAGCAGTAACAGGACTCATCTAAACTATCTAAAAGAACATCCTGTTCTTAGATTTCCATAACTATCAATGCCATAAAAATGTGTGGTGTAGTTTTTCTGGTGTGGAGTTCTTTCATTCAGACTCTCAACACTGCACTACAGAAATGCTACTTTCCTGCTTTTTCTTTGCCAATTTTCCATTCTTCTTATCATTTTCCGGCCTCATAAACAAGCTGCTGGTTAGCTAAGTGAGACAAACCAGCCAGATGACTGTCTGTGCAAGCGTCTTAATGATGGTTGCAAGTAGTAAGCAGTGACGAGTTGCCACCTAATTAGCTGAGCTCTTTACTTTCCCCTACATTCATTTTGCACCCCATACAAAAACCAGCTGCATTCTCTCTTTCAAACTGCACCTGACCAAAACCTCATACATGCCTTTCTCTCTCTTATACCCATACCACAAAGGTATAACGAATCTAGTTTTCTGCTGGTAATCTGCTCCTTGTTCACATGATCCTTAACACAACTTACACTTCAATAGGGAACAACAGCAAAAACTTTGTACCTTCCTGCATCCTATTTCGAGTTCAGTGATCACATATGGCAAAACATGCCATGCAACAGACATGTAGTGATCACTCCCTGCCAACCATAACAAATAGACAGAGGGTAGAAATATAAATTATTTAAAAAGAATAAATTGAAAAGAAGAACTTTATTGCTCACTGCATAGTGAACGTTCAGAAAAAATTCATGCCTAACTTCCTATATGTCCAGTGAAATTTAGTTCCTTAGATTTCAGTAAAGTACTATGATACTTGTTTCAGTAAAGTACTGGAACAAGAAAGGCCAGAGAATCTGGCAGCACCTAGACCATGCGATAAAGAGAGAGACAGTTTTAGATCTGTCAAAGCAGCTACTGCAGGAAGCTTGCCAATGAGCTATATGGCAAAAAAAGGGAAAACTGTTTTTCTCCGATCATTAATTAGATTGTGTTTTGGCCAGCTGCAAGAGAAAACTGAGCTGTTACAGGTTTTCACCTTTTTTTTTCCTCCTCCTAACTAGTGAGGATACTACCACTTTTACAGACAAACTTTGAATAATTGGGGCCCGGACCCCTTAGCTATGGGATAAGGATTCAAATCAAGCTGAGTCTCAGGGCTGCAGTTAAAAGAGGAGCTAGCTCTGATGAAGTTCAGGTTTTGCAACACTAACATTTCATAAAACTGAATCCCATCATTCAGGTCAGCTGATCTCCTAGGGTTTCTACTGTGAGTTTCTACCTTTTCTTCTAATCCCAAGGTAATCAATACCTACAGATTAGATCAATTCAAAGCAAAAATGTGAGCTTGCAGAATCCCTGGTAAACCTAACCGCAAATGTGCTTTAGCTCATGTAAAACTAATCTTTTAAATTGTAAAGCATTTCAAAATATATTTAAATATTTTTTTTCAATTCAAGACATGTTTAAGAGGTACTAAAAGCAAACAAAGGAACTAAAGAAAACCAACCTACATTAATTCTTAAGCTTAAAAAGAACCAGAATTTTAAAAAAAAAAAAAGAAAAGCAGCCCTGCTTTCTCATTCTGTTAAACTGGCTATGTATCACCTTAACTGCAATGTATAATGGAATGGAGAAGAAGCCCTGAAGTGTTATTTTTTGAGGATGTCCTTGCTCGTGGCAGGGGGATTTGACTAGATGACCTTTATATGCCCCTTCCAACCAAAACTACTCTATGATTCTGTGCTTTTAAAGAACTTGTATAGTGGGAAATCCCACAGACTTGTTTCACTTCTATATCTTGTAAATACTTCAGTATCCCATATATTTTTACTGCATTTATGATTAACAAAATGTCAGATGAAAAACTTCAGTAATACTATAGGAATATAGAGAGGAGTGGTTATTGTTAAGATTATGTGATATTTCATGTTTTATTAACCTGTTTTTAACTGTTTCTAACTGCAGTTAATTCCACCCCACTCCCCCCCCCCCCCATTTTTTGCCTCCAAAGTGGGGAGCAT
>NW_010512392.1:63667-70864 GCF_000687285.1 Phaethon lepturus
CCCCAATCTTTGACATCCAAGGTGGGGAACCTTGTGGGTTTTGTGTATTTTTTGTTCATTTTGCTTATTTGTTTGTTTTAGAGTAAAGGAAGTGTGACCAAAGCAAAAACAAAAGAGGAATTATTCTGCCAAACAGCTTTGCTGGTCTTGAGAAATATCTGGCATATGTTAAAAAATGGCTGGTGAACAGCTCTGTTATTTCACTGATCTGGAGCAGGGAGATTAGGCAGGAGAGAGTTACAGACTTTTTTATAGTGAATGTGCCTTTTCACATACCCATGAAAATGTGCCCACATTTGCCAAACAGAGGTTCAAAATCATAACTTTTAAAGCCTTATCACATTTTAAAAACACACAGTCAAGACAAACAGCTAAACTTCTCAAAGACTCGTTAACACCCTACCTACCAAAAACACAAAGAAATTAAAGACACATTGGCCCAAGACTCCAGAAGCTTAGCAAGACTTTTCCTGGCATTTCTGAGTCCCTCCCGGCAGCTCTGAGCCAGACCAGAACCAGGCTGGAAACCATGGGCTGGAAAGCTGCCTCCCATCTATCTTCCAACACCCAGGCTGAACTGAGAAGGGAGTTTTTCTCTTTCAACTGCCTGAGTAGTTGAGAGAAAAAATAAGAAGTGGTCGAAGAAGATGGTGAAATATGAAATTTGGAAAGAGAAGAAAGAACCATCTGCTATTTAAGAAAGAACAGAAAGGAGTCAGTAGACCAACCGCCAAAGGGAGGTCTATGGAAGATGGGACCGAATTGTCTGACAGGTGCAGACAATCAGAGATATCTCCAATACCTTCACCATCTCACATAACTCTCTTCTAACTACTCCAAGTCTGCCTTCCCTCATACACAGACTCCCACTTTCTTCTTCCCTCTTTCAAGTTAGGAGACTCTAGTAAGACTTGTCACGCTTTACCTCTCTGTAAGGTACCTTTCCTGTCTGACTTTTTCTACTCCACATTCCAAGCAGAACATTTACTACTGCACACTGCCAGCACAGTCATGCATCATGATAAAACCCTAAACTGAATTTATTTTTTACCTCACATCATTTCCCTAATCAGCGAACAGAATGGATCTACTCTCTGCATCCAGCTGGACACAAACCCCAGGTTACATCGTAAAGATGTTTTCCATAGTGCCCTTGTCTGAACTGTTGCTGAGAGTGGAAACCATGTGGCAAATGTGAAATGAAATACTAAGCCTACAGACAGTGCTGCCCTGAGGGATTGGCTTGTATCTCTTCTTTTCCTGCACATTATATAATTTAAAACAGCCCCCCTAAGGGTGAATATTATGTGCTCTTGATCTTTTGGGTATTGAATTTGAAGAATTGTTGAAAACTCTTTGTTTCTGTTAGAATCAAAGAGGATCTCTGCCTGGAACAGATAAAGTGCTATGTAATGAAAAGTCGTCTGAACTATCACGCACAACTCATCACAACCATAGCACCTAAAAGCAACAGATACATTTTATGTTTGATTTTTAGTACTTCAGATACCCAGCTGAAATACCATCTCTGCAATAAAAACTGGGTACTATACAGATGACGGCACACTTGTGAACTACTCGGACCTAAAGTGATAAGAACCACAGAAAAGCCCAAAGGAAACTTTTAATTTTGTCATCAGAGCATGCTTTGATTAGGGTGCAGTAAATAAGCCTATGGACACACACAGAACAGTGAGAATGAAACAAAACAATGAAGGCAGCAATCATCAAGTAAGCATTATCCCTCCTGTGCACTGAATGAAGCGTAACTCCTAGGGGGGAAAAAAAACAGTATGTGATACTCTAATTAAAGACTGTGCATTGTGCATAAGTATAGGGAGGCTAAAATTAAGATTATACAAGCAGCTTTAATTCTTGAATGTCACAACTTTTAAGTGCTTCATTTCTCTATTTTAACAGAACTCTTAATAAAGCTTTTCAGATGCAATTTAGAAACACACACATGATAACAGCTCCTGGAATAAAGCAGACAAAATTAAAAAGCAGAAATGAAAAACATGTTTTAATCCTATAACACAGCTTGCACAAATGTTTGATCTAAGAAAACAAATGTCTCACTTCTTATTATGAACCAATACAAGTGATAAGTGATATCATAGCACTGAAATGTAGGAGGCACTGAAAGATGCCTTTCTGTTTTTTGGTGTTGTGGCTGTTTGACCTTCCTAAACGAAGAGCAGGAAAATGGATTTTCAGCACTACAACTGCTGTCACTTTCTGTAGTGAACTAAAATTTGACCAACAAAAATGCACAGGAGCAAGGATATTATGTTATAGGAACATCTATCCTATTTCTCTATTAAAACTGCCTGTTTAGAATTATAAAGTATGATTATTTAGAGAAGATTGCTATGAGTCTGCAGAATGAGGATTTTTGTCCTTCTCAGGACTTTAAGAATTAGTGTATAGACACACACACAAAAAAAAAAAAAAAAAATCATATAAATGTCTAAAGAGAAACCTGGTAGAGTAATATTAATTGGAACTTTTTGTCACAAAGGTAGTTTATATAAATCTGGAGTTACTGTAATTTACCGCGTGTTTTTCCCTTGTGGCATAAGCCTAATTAAGTTTACTTTTTGTAGTAATTTACTTTTAAATCACATCTTAGCCTATTATAGAAATACAGTAACTTTTCATATAAAGGAAAATATAGTATTATCTCCAGTTTCAGATTAAAAAATACAGTTCTGTAAATCTACATATTAATGCACTTGCAGGTTCAGTATATTTTTATCCAAAGAAAACCTCATGTTTACAAAGCCATTAGGGCCTTGCTCACTGCAGCTTGTTTACAATAGATTCATTAAATTATTTAAGAAGTTACACTATAATTTGTTCTGTAGAGTTTATGGGATTTGCAATAGATGATCCTCATTTGTGTAATGCTGGTGGTTTTATATATGGAAAATATAAGATATTCATTACATTAAGTTGTCTATAGTCATTATGATCAGCTCCTGAAACTGATTTTTTTTTTGCATTATGATTGCTCCCTTAAGATCTTTTCCAGCAGTACCTGCAATTAAAACATCTGTATTTGAATACATACTAATGCAAAGCTAAACGCCATTCATATAACATTAGTCAAAGAAATGAGCACCTTACAGTAACATGTCGGGTTTTTCCTCCCAAGCTGCATGTTTTATTGCATTCTTAGATTCAGCCTAACTTTTCTCAATTTAACCTTAAGAGCATTTATTTGGTTGCAGAGGTGAGGTGATGTGCAAAACAACAAAAAAATAGTATCATGATAAAGCCCTGTTTTCTTGTTTCCCAGCACAGAGGCTACAAATCTTCAGCTGTTGCCACAATCCATTCCTCTCGTCTTTTTAGACCTGAGGGTCTGCACAGGGACTAACACCCTAGTCAGTTCCTCATAAAGTACTGTATAAAACACTCAGAAATAACAAACACAATACCATAACAACAGAGAGTACTCCACTTGTTTGCCTGAATGTAACAAGCTTACTGGATAAAGACTGAAAACTCTACTTAAAAAGTAGTCTCAGCATCCTGGTAGTGTCTTGCTTTACAGGTATCTTGCTGGCCAGACTGATACAACCTTCAAGTATTATGATCATCACAAGAGTCAGCCTTTAAGAAGTGAAATGGGTACGAAGTGCTCTCATCTCTGTAATTACATGACAATTTTCTATTACCTGCCCCAGAAATAGACCTATAACATTTGTATTAACTGATTCTAATACTTGGTGTTTTTCAAATATTAGAATATATTCAGAAGTGCAAAATTCCATTTTACAAGCTTGAATTAGTGTATTAAATTACTAAGTTCTTTAAATCCTTTTATAAGCATTCTGTGTTTCACTAACAGACTACTAAGAACTTTACCACAAATCAATTGTCCTTTCAAACAGCTTTTCTACATTTGTTATCAGCAAAGACATGATGAGACATGTGTACATGTAACAGCTATGTCAGTGTCATCCATTTGTTTAGTGCATAATGCTTATGACAATACCAGATTTCTTTGCTATTGAAATGGAACAACCTAAATATTAAGCTGTGGCATCACAGAAGCAGCTCATTAGGAAATGACAGTGTTGGAGAAGAAAGCTACTTATAAAAAAATAGATTTATCAGAAGCAATACATTAAACAAACAACCCTTCCCTTCCAAGAAACTATGCAATTGCAAGCACCATTACAAGTATTTTAAAAAAGACTTTTCAAACTAACAGTTTCATCATCTGTCAGATTAAGACTGAAATTTCTAAATGTTGCATAAGTATATTGTTGTCTTCTCATGTTCAAGTTGGCCAACGTTTCCCCAATGTATCCTCCACTAAGTTGTATGGTGATATATTTGTGTGCGATCACTGAGCTAAGCAAACTTTCAAAGAGCCTGCCCTCTGGCTGTTAATGACAGTTGGAGATCTCTATGAATGGGTCATCATGGAAGTATGTGGAACAACAACAAAAAAAACCCTGACTCTGAAATCCTTTATTTCTTGCATTATAAAAAAGCTTTAACTATAGAAGACATATCTTAATTACAATAAATATTCATGACTTGAATATACTATCTTGCCTTTTAAACAGAGCGTATTTTAGTCCAGTGTGAAAACTATTTAGTAAGATCATAAAAATATTAGCAATCTAATTATTTTCAGATATCAGGGATACTATTAATAATCTAAACAGCTGCCATGTCAGTGGATTTAATTAACAGTTAAAAATATGAACAACGGGGAGCAAGACAACATGCTGTTTTTAAAGATGTGCAAAATGAAAGTATCCTCTCCTTGTACCTGGAATATCGATGACCCAAATTTGCTCTAGCTCAGTGCATAGGAGACAGATACAAGCCTATTTCAAATTATTGAAAGGCTACAAAGGAATTTTCATTTATTTTCCCTTTCAAACCATTTCAGAAGGCAGACGCTGGTACTTGTTCTTACCCTCCTGAGCCTACTTGAGCCCAGCTGACAGCTTGCCTTTCTGAAGTTTCTTGAGATGACTGAGAAGAGCTAGGTCAGGCCTGGGGAAACGAATTGTGCCACAAGCCCTCTCAGAGGAAAACAACATGGCTTAGGCTTCTCCAGTCAAGATCTGAAAGTTACCCTTTACTTCACTAACACAATCAAGTGTTTACAAAGGTTCTCTCTTACAGAGTCAGTGGTTACTGATCTTTTACTTCATGATCGATAAATGTGCCAATGCAGATAGATTATATTAGGAGTTACTCCTGCCTCATCTCCTAACAGTTTTGATTAAAAGCACATGTGTTACAGAAAAAATAAAGAAGAAAATCTGTAGACTGTTCAGCTGCTGTTCTCCCTGGATGATATATTTGTAGACAAGATTTCCAAGCTGAATCTACCTTGAAGGTATTTAAAAAATTAGCTCTAGCCCTTTGCCCCTTCATCTCCACAATTTTTTTTTTTTTTTTTTCCCTCAGCACATAAACTTTAAAAAGAACCATTTTAGCTGTTTTATTTTCTGGAAGCTGAGATTAGGACAAATAGATCCTGCTTTACTTTGTAGAAGAAAAAAAAAAAAAAATCTGACATTTGCCATCTGTATAACATTGGTAAAACTTTCTTCCTTCCAAGTTTAAGAACATGTGGAAAATTGGAATCAAAAGAGTTTCTGCTGAAGAGCTCAGTTTTCTACAGTAGGCAATCAGAAAGCACCATATTTGCCTTTGTTCTGTGCCTTAGCAAATCCTAAGCTTATCTGCCAAGTTTCATGGTTTTAAGTAGAGCACTTTTTTCATGTGGTACAGAATTCTCAGTCCCCCAGATAAGTCGCTATTACTTACTGCTTTCATATGTCCCAGTCTTCTTGAAATGACAGCCAGTTTGGACAGTCTACTCTGCCTTCCTTGTGGCTGATGATACTGGGAACAGATGAATGGGAGGCAGACCCGTCTGTTTGAGCTGCCTATCAACACGAGTAAAAACTGTGGGGCCTGATGATTATTTAGAACTGACACAGGCTTTGAAGTGAAATACGCTCTAGGTCAATAAAGAAAAAAAGTATTTTTTTTAGAGTATATCTCAAATAACTTCTGCATGAAATGGTGCTTTCTCACTAACAAGAACTTTCCATACCCAATACCCACTTTAAACAGTTTAGATTAATATTTAAGGCAGCACACACGTACTGGCTATACAAGAGCTAGGTATCCTGATGTGAAAATCAAAATTCAGCACAGTATATTTTAATATATGAAAAGAAGAAGCAGTTTCACAGTCTCGATTTTTATTTAACTGAGGCCTTTGACTTGGTAAATCACCAATTAATATTAACTTTGTTAGCCTGAAATTGAATTAGGTTGACTGCAGTACACTGTTGCTTTGGCTCCTTCTGTGGTCAACACAAGCAGTTACTTCTAATGGTGTTAGAGCTCAGATGAAAATATTTAATGGAGGAGTCAATTGCAAGGTCATTACTTTTTTTTTCAAAGTAATGAAAACAAAGTACTTCATGCAATGTACAATTATAGGTTAATGACACAGTCCTACAGAGTGGCTTTAAGGCCTTGTTCAATTTAAAATCCTGATTTAGACAATTTCAAAGTATCATTTAAAGGATTAAGTGTTAACAAGAAGTGTTAGTCACAGTTTAAATGTTATAGCAAAGCTACCTATTATTAAAGAAAAAATGAAAGTGAAACATTTTTAATGCAAATATTGCAATGAGAAAGTGATCTAAGCCAGTATGAAAACAACACGCACTAAAACTAGATATTACAATGGCAGAGAAAGAATAAATCTCATAAAGCAGCATTTGCCTACTAATTGACCCTGGAATTTCTGCAATATGAAATATCATTACCATAAGACAAAAAACAACATTTGGAAAAGTTTGCTGTGACCTTCTTTGCAACTATATAGAATCACAGAATCATTAAGGTTGGAAAAGACCTCTAAGATCATCAAGCCCAACCATCAACCCAACACCACCATGCCCACTAAACCATGTTCCAAAGCGCCACATCCACACTTTTTTTAATACCTCCGGCAATGGTGAATCACCCCACCTCCCTGGGCAGTCTGTTCCAGTGCTTGACCACTCCCTCAGTAAAGAATTTTTTCCTAATATCCAATCTAAACCTCCCCTGGTGCAACTTGAGGCCATTTCTTCTCATCATATTACTACTTACTTGGGAGAAGAGATCAACACTCATCTCACTACAACCTCCTTTCAG
>NW_010512393.1:0-8983 GCF_000687285.1 Phaethon lepturus
TTTACGACTGTGGCCAGATTAAGCTCTAGCTTCTATGGCTATTTGCCATAGAAGGTGCCTTGCAGTCGTTCCTGTGCAGGGGGCTGGTGCCAGGAGGAAGCCGTACAGGTTGATTTCTTCTTAAATGAACTATTGTGCACGCTTACCTTGGTAGCTGCTCATGTCAATATTAGATTGGAGTGGTGGATTAGAGGGCAAAGGGCACCTAAAGGCTCTCTCCCTCTCAAATGCCTTCTCAGCAGATGATTGATGAAGTATGAGAGACTGATTGGAAAGCCTGTAAACTGGCTTTTTCTTTTAGTCCTTGCCTACATCTCTCTGCTGCAAGCAGTGTTTTCGTGCCTTTCTTACTGAAAGATCAGGTACTCGTGACCTGCAGTCTTTAGATTTTCAGAAACATTTGGCAGAAAGATGAACTCCCATAAGGAGCAGCTGTGGGACAAACTTAACCATCAGGACAGAAGCACTGAGTGGACTGCCTCAGGATTTTTCGTTTTTAAAAAAAAATTTTTCCTCCTCCCAGCATGCTTGTGCAATGGCCACCTACATCTAAGGTGTACCAAGTTAAATTTTGGCTGATGTTTATCTAACATCCATATGGGACACTGGCACAAGCCCATTTATTTCTGCAGGGAGTTGAATAACTTGGAGCCTCATTTGTGTCCTCTAGCTACTAAGGGCAACTGCCCTTCATCCAGGTCCTCAGCTGTGAGTTTATATGTGGATGGTATCATACTACCCCACGTTTACACGCAGATAAAAATTTCTGAACACTTCAGTTTTGGGTCTGAAAGAGTCAGTATGTCTAGCCTGATATTAAAACATACCTAATGATTTTTGGCACAGGTATCTGCAGAAAAATATTGAGCATCTATACTCTGAAAAGCTATCTTTAAGTTATTTCAGGCAAAGAACAGCTGTACTCCTACCCATGAGACTTCATGAAAAATAGATGCCTCGGTTGGACTCTGCATGGGAGAAGACATTGACCTATTTCTGGGAGGTCTGAGCAGTGACAGCAAATGCTGGCTCTCCCTACAGACAAGCGCCTCTCACTGATCAGGACCCCGATTCCTCTAGCCACAAGCTGGGATCTGCATCAGAAGTACTCCAGGACTTTTTTTGGGAGAGCCGGATTACAAGTGACATAGTACTAGACTGCTGCTGGACCTTACTACAAGTAGGGATAGTGGCTGACTGGCAGGAAACTTTGGCTTTCCTCCGCCCGCCCCACCACTGTATATAAAATACATTTGCATTTACGTTTGCTTTTGGACACAGAGTTTGTTCATCCATCTAGCTAATGCAAATCATCCCTCTGTTGTAGGTACTCCTTCACCAAGCTATTTTTTCTGGAAAAGCAGAGGGCTGGCCGAGCTTGTGGAAATCCAAATATCCCATCAGCACTGGCTCCTACCCTGGAGGTAGGAATTTGTTAGTGTCAATACTTTTCATGTTTTTTTTTCACAGGTATGAACTATGCAATTAGCTGCACAGCTTTGCTTCTCTGTTACAAGGATTTTTACTAATTAACTCATTTATAGTTTAACTAGTCCCAAGCCTACAGTGGAGACATTTCACCATTAGAATATTTTTAAAGCACTTTTTCAGTTACTGGGGATATTTAACTGTATTTGAACAGCTGTAGAACTGACATGACTGGGGTTCAAAAATGTACATTTGGCAAAAAACTGGCCTTCCTTTAATTGCAAATTAGTGTAAATCCAACCTTCATAAAGCCACAGAAGCAAGAAGATGTCAAAGACTATTACACTGTGTTGTGTTAGATTGGTGCATGAAACATTCGGTAAAGACTCATCTCAGTTATAGGAGTGTAATAGACAGCTTGTGTTTTTTTAATGACTGGGAGGGGAGTCAGGGATGGCAATCAATACCCTATTTCCTGTCTTCCTATAGCATGGTCCACATATCTTGCCCCACTGGTGGAAAATATATGTGCTTGTTTGCTCTGGTTCAAACTGCCGAAAGAACAAAGCCATATAGTGACTTAAAAAGTAAATGAAGCTGAGAGTGGGGGGTAAATACAGAGAAACAAGTGAACTTATGTCTGTATTTATATGTGTCCCATGTCCACTTTGTGTTACTATTGCCCTAAAATAAATAGCACTGTGCTTTACAAAGTGAGCAGAGCTATCTAGCTCTGTATTTTTTTTTTTCTGGAAATACTACACTGCAGTACTGAGCTTAAATCAGACCAGCTAGATGTTTACCACCTTTAAAACCTGGTGAAGGTGAGATGGATGGAAAAAGGTAAGGGCTGGAGGCCATGGTAGTGTTAAAAATGCAATTAACTTATAGATGTGGCAGATGTTTCAGAGAGATTTTTTTTTTTATTTCACTGATTTGACAAAACTGTATTTGGCCTTTCAGAACACGCTTTTTTTTTTCAACAACACTTGGAAGGTTCAGAGTTACAGAAGAGTGCATCCTTTTTCCTTATTAAATATGATATTTTGTATAACATTTTTGTAAAATCTTAAGAATTTTCCAGCCTCTTCCACAGCTGGCTGAAGGTGGCATAATGTTTATGTAAAGAATTAACATCCTCCTTTTGTCTGTGTGATGTGGAAATTTAATTGAAAAATTGCAAGTTTGAATACCTCTAATTCTTACCTGCATAACAGCTTGCAGGTCTCCATGTTAACTTGCCTAACTAAAGTGACTTTCTCAAGTGTTTAAATGTAGATCTACTTGAAGATGACTTTTTAAACACTTTTCCCAGGGACGTCTTATTTCAAAACAAGGTGGAAATTTCTTGGGACTGAAACTTTCCCCAGTTTTTGATTAACCTCTCCTAAAAACTTGCAGATTTCAACAAAGACATTCTTACTGCACCCCATTTGAAATTTTGTATGGAAAGGCATGGGTTTTATTTGCAATTCAGCTTTTCTTCAAAGGCTGTAGGAAAACATCTCAGAAGCCATGGTTCTGCGTGTTGGTCAGCAGCTCCAGTTTTGCTGGAGAACAGGGACTTTTCCCCCTGGGGGCAAGATTTTCCTTCTCTAGATCTCTGAAGCACTTTAGGTACTCGTGTTACTTTTTCCTAAAAGGTGTATGTGTGTGAGACAAAAAGGCAAGCTGAACATCAGAGACCAGATCAGGCTATGTTAGTTTTAGTCTTGCAATGTGAAGTCAGAAAATTGCATCCTGAAAGGGCAGGAGGGTGTGAAGGGAGGAAGGTGTCAGCTGTTCCCCACCAGCACCAGGTGCCCCTT
The DNA here is from genome assembly GCF_000687285.1 of Phaethon lepturus. Taxonomy (NCBI): domain Eukaryota; kingdom Metazoa; phylum Chordata; class Aves; order Phaethontiformes; family Phaethontidae; genus Phaethon; species Phaethon lepturus. The sequence goes on from NW_010512393.1 coordinate 3,237, forward strand.
GGTATGTCTGTGAGGGAAGAGCCTTTCCACCCCTTCCTTCAGCTGGTTGCCTTAGCTCCCACGTCTGGACAAGGTGTCCTCAGGGTGCTGTGAAACCGGAGAGTCAAAAGAAAATGGTAAGTGAAGAGCACTTAATACTTCTAAATTACTTTCTCTACTATATTGTTAACTTGGCAACAAAAAGAGTTTGGAATAGATCCTGCAGGTTTTAACTGCTTGAGGTAATCACCTTGGTTGTTAAGTCACTGCAGAGGACTCGCCTAGGGGAAATGTATAGCAGTGCCGTGATTGCAACCCATCACTGGTAGGTGTGAAATAATTCTTGTGTATAAAACATTTGCTACTTGCCTTTGGGTGCTGCTACCAAAGTCATCACCACAAACTCAATGGACACACGTTGATCTTTCTGGTCTATTACTGTTTGTTATACAGAGGTGCGTAGGAGGGCCAACAAATTCACATGATGTAGCATATGCCCTCAAGGATTGGCACTATAAATAGGAGGGAGGGAAATTAGCAACTGATTAATGAACTGTCAGGGTACCTATCAATAAGGGAAACAAGACCCAGGTGTCTACATTCATTAGATGATCCCATTTCTGAAAGTATGAGCAACTTTGCCAATACCTGTGTGAGTAAGACGGGGTCTGGCCTCCTGTGTCACAGAGCTTGTACAGCTCTAGAGCTGTACGTTTAGGGCAAAATCTCTCTGAAACACTTGACAAGAAGGAGAAGACATTTCAAGGACTGCCTTAATGGACAACACTAGATGTATAGTTTGAGACATATGACATAAACCATAAAGACAGATGGATAAATATGTTTACAGAGAGACATCCCAAGCTTTATCATTTTTTAAGTGTCTGCCACTTGGCAAGCAGTTGATCTCGATTTTCTTTTTCTTTTGTGAAAACTCATCTCAGTTTTCACTCGTTGTAAACTGGAGTTGTTCTGTGAAAGCCAGAGGGTCTCAAGCAATTTACAACAGCTGAGGATCTGTGTTTTAAAAGCAGACAAGCTCACAGCACCTTGCAGGGAAAGAATAAAAACTGTGAGCAATCTCTGCCTCTTCCTGCAATTGTGGAATACACTGGCCCGCGGGCGACCCTGACCCACACCTGCTTTGGCTAGTCTGGACGCGAGGTGGCTGAGGTATTCCAGCTTTTCGCCTTCCCTAATGCCCCAGACATTTTACAAGAAACATCTCAGTGAATGCGATTATCCCAAGGCAATAGCACAACCAGCTGAGCCCTGCCCTGCATGGTCTGTCTGAACCAGTGTACCAGACACACCTCACCTAGAAGTCAGTCTTGCAATAATGGCGATTTATTTTTAGAAAATTAAGTGTATGTTCCAGGCAGCAGTCCTGGTATCCTCAGGAGTTAGCTTCCAATTTAATGCGAAAAGTCCCAGCTAGAGAACCCCTTGCTTAGGAGAGTCCCCTCTCTATAGGCATCTTGACATACACAGACAACTTCTTGGGTTTTTTTAGTGCGAGCCTCTTACAAAATGCAATACGCATGAGAAAGGGAGAGAGATGAAAGCAGAATTGTAAAGAAGGAGGAGGTCCTCGAAGCCCCCGTGGTGACGTAGGGGGGAATTTACAAGGTCATGTTGAACCTACTTAAAAATGTGCTGATGTAGAGAGGATGACGGGAACTCTTGGAGCCAAGTGGGAATTGAGTCACTTGTCCCTGCCTGCTGCTGCCTCCGCCTGTGACTAATATTTGCAGCTCACCTTTTTCTTCTTTAAGCAGCTGATGCGACTGATGCTGACTCAACTCCAGGGGATGGAAATGTAAGCCAGATTGAAGCCAGAGGTGATCTTGTTTCCATGCATGGGGTTTTATTTTTTGTTGTTTGATTAGGATGACAGCCACATCAAAAGCATTGGAGAAAAAAGAAGCCAGGGTTTTTGCCCTTCGTGAAAGGCCTTTGGGAATTTTAGCTCTACCTATGGTGGAGGGAGGTGGTAAAGTTTACGACTAAACCAGCCAATTCATTTCTCTCCCTCCCCTCCCCATTCCCATACTTGTCTGAGCTTTTTTTGTAGGAGACTGCGACAGATGAAAGTGGTTTTAGTTATGTCAGCTGCTGTTGGAAATGGAGCTGAGGAATCCGCCTACTAAGAAATACAGCCAGAAAATAATCTGTCCCAAAGAGTTACTGCAGTCTCTGCATAGGGCACCTGAAGACGCTTTTGAAGGGCGTCTTTTTTCTTATTACAGTAATATTTTTCAGGTTCACAAGGTGAGCACTGTATATGGGATGCAGCTGGCTACAGTGATTAATGGCTCTTTCTGCTAAGAGTTCCTCTGCAGATCCTTTGGCATTTCATGTATTCAGCAAAGCTTATTTCCCCTTAACTGCAGTCTCTCTTGGTGGCTCGGCATCCATTTGGACTCTTATAAAGTATATCTGCATGCTAGTTAATCTCTGCTGTTGTCAAGGGGTCTGCCTAGGCAGCACGCTGCTTCTTCCTCTTCCTTTGCCCCAGGCTTAAGATGATATCTTCTTACTAACACAGGCTAGCTACATCAGCCCACTAAATCTGCTGTTGAAAATAAAAAAATGAGAGCAAATTCCTCTGAAGCACTTGTTTGTTTTAACCTTAAAAAGGAAGTGGCATTTGCCTGTTTGATACCATGCTCTTTAGGTTCCTTAAAGAGTTATCTTTCCCTCCTACAGATATCTAACTTGCTTTGCATGTGGCAGTGAGGTCACATGGTTTAATAGAGTGGTATCCTAAATGTGATCCACTGAACAGCAGCATCAGTTTGGAAAGGGGAGACATGCAAGCAAGTACAAGAATCTGCTTTGGAGGCAGGGCCTGTTGCTGAGCAAGAGATGAGGAGAGTTTGGTGTAACAGCAGTGGCTGTTACAAACCTGGAGAACTTCATGGGAGAGGCTTTAAAGGCACAAAGGATGTTCTTTACGTGTTTCCTCTCTCTCAGATGCTCCTCCTGTAGTGCTTTCTGTCCCTGATGCTCTGACTGCTGTCCAGGGTGGGAGCACCGGGGAGGAGAGGGGTTGTTCGGGACATCGGTGCAGAGATGCCTGTTGAAGAAGAAACAGTTGTTGAAACTACGGGTGCAGGAAGGTGTCTCGTGGTTGATAATGAGGGCGATCCTCTCTGGTGGTAGGTGGTGGAGAAGGCAGCTTGGGCATCAGTGGTGGCACCTCCTGGTCACTACAAAGAGTCTCTGTAGCAACGCAGTTGTCAAGAGGTAACTGGAACACTCCATCATCCTTTGTATTGACACACCACTGTCTGCCCCGCCCCAGTCATGGGTTTTTGCTTGCTTGATGGCACAAGCAGGGTGACAGAAAACCTGAGCTACAGATTTCCTTCCCTTCCTGTGTGCCACTGCCACCCCATCATGTTGGCATTATTTCCCGTCGTCTTTCCTTTCTGACTATCCCTGCTGGCTGCTCTGCAGCTGCTGAAGTATGTGCCGAATGCTGCTGTTTGCCGCTCTTTGCCACTTTTTGCCAGTTTGGCCAGTATTATTCCAAGGCATGCTCACACTTTTCCATGCTGACTTCTCTGTTAACCTGGGATTCACCACAGCAGCACTCCTACCCCCTCATGCTGTGTTTTACTTCTAAGTTGCTTTCCTCCTTTTCAAAACTCTCTCTGGATTGCCCCAGGCTAACTCCTCTGTCTCGCTCTGCTTCTGGCCATCCTTCTGACCTGCCAAACAGCTTGACTTTGGATGGGGAAAGGTCTGTCTTCTCTCAAACCCATGCCATCCTGTGCATTTAAACCTCAGCTGAAATATGTTTCCCACTTCTGCTTCCTAATTCACTTCTCTCCTTGGTTATTACTATTAGGATGACTAACATATTGCATCTGTTTCAATATGCTGATGCAGTTAGCAATCTTGGTGAAAGTAGTGTTTGTGTGTGCGCACAATGGTCGTATTTTACTGTGTAAAGCAGCTTCAAATAATTTCTTCAAAAGCATATGGTGAAGAGAGAACTAATTTGGTGCAGAATTGCCTTTGGTGCTATTAAGACTAGGAGGGAAACTTTAGTCTCTGCTACCTCTCTTGCTTTAGCTTTTGACCCTCTGTACGCCTTTGAGGATATCGTCTGGATATCTTGCAGTGCAGCCGTTTCCATCTGGAGGTGATTGTTAAGCTGACACTGCCTGAAAAGTTTGAGCTTGTGCTTTCATTGCTTTTGCTTTAGATACCAGAGTGAATTAACTGTAAACTTTAATGTGCCCAAATGTTTTGTGGACTTGCCTTTTTTCTTTTTCCCCCATTTATGTGCATCTCTGTTGTCTTCCCAGCCTGACACTATGGGTAATTCAAGTGAAAATGAGTAGACACGGGCAGTAAACATGGTGGCTGTTTGGAGATGGAAGATGATGTATTCCAGGAGCATTAGTACTTGCTAGACACAGGCTTGAGGTGCCAGGGTACAGCTCTGAACTCTTGCAGCCTTTAAGGATGGCTATGAATGGAGTTTGGTGTCAGATAACTAGGATGAAGAAAACGCCTAACACTCAGAATGAGATCCAAATTCATCCCAAATGCAGATTCTTTTGATCCAGCGTTTAATTCGTAGTATTTATTGTGCTTTTGGTGATACTTTGGAGATTGCTCCTAGAAATGAGCATTGCCACCACGTTTGCACTAGTGTGTGTCTCTTCTGCACAAACGCAGCGCACATGCTCCTGTGTTGGACATTTGTGTGGCAGGAGAGCCAGAGGAAGGTAGGGCAAAGATGTCAGGTCTGAGGAAACTTATGGCAGAACAGGGAAGTCCCCATATCTCCTTCAGATCCCACCTTACAGACTACAGTGCCTTTGTGTGTATTACTGGTGACGGTGGCATAGCCAGAGAGATGAAGCGGGGAGGAAACGTTTCCTCCCACTTCTTTCACTTCTGTAAAGAAGGCTGAGTACGAACCAGACGAGATGTATTTGCAAACACTTGGCAGACTTTGAAACCATAGCATGCCTTTTAATGTTCATGCACCTTTTCAGAGGTCGTTGTTGTGCGAAGGGGAGGTATTGCTCATGCAAACCAGGATGGCAATTGCAGCCCAATGGCTGGAATTCACATAACTGTCAAACTAAATGAGTCTCTAGCACAAGCAAAAGGGGTTTCAGAAGGTTAAATCTGGAAACAAACACCACTACGTGCTTCAGGCTTTAAATTGTGAATCATGAATGTCAAACACTTGAAGGTATCAGCATAGCATGCTATTTATCACAAAACAAACAACTTAAGTCACTGAATGCTTTTATAGAGGTCTGTCTCTTCTCTCATGCTTGGCTTCCAGGCAGATGCAGAACTGCTTGTGTAAGGAAGGGCTTCTTTCCTACAGGACAGAGAGACATGAGATGGATAACACAGAATGCAGATATTATTCCAGAGGTGCTCTACAACGAAACCACAAGCATTCTCCACAGTCATCTCTTGAGATTGCATTTACTCCCACAGCGTACCTGAGAGCCAAATAAAGAAAGGTATATTAAGGCAAAAAGGAGCCCCGTTGTGCTGGCGTACAAAAGAGCAGCATCATGCATGTTGTCTGCTGCGGCACAAAACAAGGACGAGAGAAGCAGAAGCAGGTCCCGGCATACCTGTGCCTGCACGCCGTCCCCAGAATCTCATACCATTATGGTATGGGGACTGTCGTGGTTTAGCCCCAGCCAGCAGCTAAGCCCCACGCAGCTGCTCGCTCACTCCCCCACGGTGGGACGGGGGAGAGAATCGGAAGGGTAAAAGGG